>NC_092422.1:15053791-15222576 GCF_036169615.1 Heliangelus exortis | reverse complement strand
TTTCAAGCTGTTCATCCCAGTCTATCATCTTACCCTGGATCTGTCGTTTAACTCTGCTTTCTCATCACTGTATAATGTAACTGCCTTTGGGGACACACAGTTTACCTGCGGTGCTATTTATTGGGATTGTCACCTCTGGCCTGACAGCAGAGGATCATCTAATTCAATTCTGATTGCCTGGGCCCTACTCAAACAGCTACGATTCTCCTGTTCACCATCAGCTTCTCACTTTTTCTGGTTCTTGTGACTTCACAAACAAAACAGGCACCAGTGCCTGCAAAGGAAATAAAATCCTTGAGCCTGAGTATATTCTCTGAACTTTATTTGTTTTATACTATGAAAAGTAGGCAAATTTCAGAACAGAAGAGAAAGAGTTTAAAAGTACCTAGGTTTATATTTTCTAGGTGATCGGGATGAGTGATAAACTCTGTTCACTCAGACATGATGGATCTGCTCTGACATATAAGTGTGTATTTGCCTAAGTTGCTTACAAGCAACCACTGAAGCACACAGGATTAAATACTGCAATTAATTTCAGAAAAAATATATATCCAGGGCATTCCCTTCCTCTTCTTTCCTCTTTTCTCCTTTTCCTCGTGAAACCCCCATGGTAGTTATGTCCTCATTCATGTTTAATTGGAAAATACAAATGACCCTAAAACTTCAGTAATATGGAAGATAGAAATCTTTGGATAAAAGACAAGAAACATCTACTGTCTGGAGTTCTGACAATTTTCCAGTACCCAGTAGCCTTGTAACTTGCCATCCATCTGGTTTTCATTAGTATGCTTGACTGACATCTCACCTCTCCAAGACACACACTTATTTTTGTATTCCCTAATTCGTTGCACTGAATAATATCTAGTAGAAAATGCAGTTTAATCTGCTTTCAACAGAAATGTTATCCACGTATTCAATATATTATATTTTTAAGGACCTACAGAGTCCAGTTTAATATAAGTTTGCACAATCATTTCATCACATATAATGCATACATATGAAATCAGGATAGTAAATACTGTCATCACGTACCTTCCGAGGGCCAGTGTTTTTCAGCTCAAAGACATCCATGGTGTAGTTGACTCTGCGACCATAGTGGTCAAACTGAACATTTCCTGTCAATCCTTGTATTCGCACCTAGAAACGGGAGACAAAGCACCATGAAGATCCAGCCTTGTATTTTTTATTCCAAATGTCCAAGAATGGTGAAAGTTATCCCAGCTATGTCCACAGATTACAATAACAACAATGCTGTAGAATAGCCAGGCACTATACAGCTAAAAAGTTGGGTACTTTTCCTTTGTATTTCTTTTCCCTGTCAAACCATGCTTGAAATAGGCTTATATATGCCTATATCAAAGTGCTAACAAAGACACACACAATGGACTTCCTCTTCTTCCATGCTGTGCAGCTGAACACTTCCCAGCTGCAGGTCCTAAAGAGAAATAAATTTTTTTACCATTCTCATCACTCCTGGAGGATGTTTTGGATCACATGAAATAAACTCAAAGGATGTTTGGCTTGAGCTCATGTATCTTTTTATTTCACAGTCTGGTGAGTTAGATATACAAATTAAATATATATTGCTCATCAAGGTAAACCTGATAACAAATTTTGCCCCACAAAACCAATTTACTGTCACAGAAGAGGGGTGACATTCATAGGGCCTGAAAACAGCGTTTCCAAAGCCTCAGGGTGGAGGACACATGTAAAGCTGTAAGATAATGGTCTGTGGCAGTATTTCACTACCTGTGTCTCAGCTGAAGTCAGAACCCTGTTTTTTTATTTTCAGCCCTTTACAGCCTTACCAAAGGCTATCCAAGCTTTGGTCCTCATCCCATAGCCATATTGCTGCTGGCTTTGATTGTATCAGGATCTGGCCATGTAAACTTCTTTGGACAAATTTGAAAGCTTTCCACTTGAAGACAGAAGCCTGATTTCATGTTTCTCACAGCTGTTGCAGATCTATGCACAGAGTATGTGAAGCACACAAAATGCTTAATTTCTGTCCCTAGGAATCAGGATGTGGGTTTAAACCACTTACTCTTTCCTTCTGTACATTTCTATCTCTGCCGACTTTTCTCCAGGACTGACTGACTGTGATTTCTTCTAGGCACAGAGCTGCCAGCTCTGTCAGCAGTCACTTCTCCTCAGCAGTTTCTCCTGAGTGAAGCCTGCTCATTTGCAATGATTTAAATTCTACTGCAGGAATTTTATTTTCTTACTGTCCCATTCAAAGGAAAGGCTAAATCATCTTGACAGAGGTCTGGAACTTTCTAAGCATCCATATTCATTAGGAATTCAAAATCTTGACATCAGAAAACAATAGCTCTGGGTTATTTCTTTTTAAAGGAAAAAATACTACCTATGTGATTTCCCTGGGAGAAATCTACTTTTATTCAAGATGACAGAAACATATTGTAAAGTTTATATTATGTAGCTATACCTTTTTACTTAAATGACAGTATCTGTACAGCCAATTTATATGCAAAACAGATGAGCTCACCAGTTCAGTGGAAGAAGTCCCAACTATCTCAACAGAACTAACAGCAGCTTCAAACAGTAGTAGTTCCCCTCTGCCTTCATTCCAAGTTATAAACCAGAACAGCCCCAGCTGTTTCTAAATGGCAAGTGAAAAATGTTTCCCCTCTCCCATTGTTACCATTGTGTATAATGCCATCCATTTCACACAGTGTACCATTAGTACTTATATTCACAAAGATCGTTTGAATAAAGCCTACACTTACCTGTTTTAATGTCCTCTCCATATCAATTCCTTGACCCCATGGGGCTGCAGGGTTAGCAAGACAATCACCAGCATTTCCTCTCCTTGAAATATCAATTTTCTGTCTTCTAAGATTACGAAAAGTTTCAGCCATCACAAGAACTCCATCATATGTTAATGCAGATGTGTACTAAACAGATGGACAAACACACTGCTTTAGAGCTGGCACGTCTTATGAAAATCATCTTTTTCTTATATTTCTAGTTTGAGTCACTATGTCACAGTTTTTACAGCTTCATTAAGAAAAAAACTCTCCTCAAAATCAAAAGCAATTTTGTCTAAGAAACAAATAAAGATCTGTAAAGAGTACATTTCAGAAGCCCTGTCTTTAAAACTGTCTTCCTTTAGGGAAATGTGTCTCCAAAGGATTATTAAAAGAAACAAATTGAATTGCAGATATTCAAGTCTCAATTTTTTTCCCCAATTGCCTTCACATTAGGGAATAACCCCACCCAACTTACTCAAAAGAAAAGAAAGAAAGAGTAGCTCATTGAAAAAATATAAATGAAAAAATGCACATCCACTGAGCAGACATCCAAGCCATTAGAACTGTTAAGAATGCTCAAGGATATGTTCCTCCTGCTGGAAAACCGATGTTGGCTCTCTGAATGGCATGGGGCACTGAACAGCCTGTGTTTCTACATTAACTACAGTAACTGCTTTAGATTTAGAACATGCCAAATGAAATGTGTAGATCAAGTATTCAGCAGATATTAGTCTGTCCTGGAGCCAAATTAAGATAGGGACATTTTCTCAGTACAGTCCCCTGATGAACATATTGTCCCAGAAGTTGTTCAAAAGCCCAGGGCTGCTATCGATATCCCCTGTAACTTTTAAAACTTAAATTCACTTATTGAAGACTAATTCCTTTCCCTTCCTCTTGCTCAGGCCATGGTTTATCTCCATAATCTCAAATTTTGGCTATCCATAGAATTATGTGTGATTCAGATTAATCATGCTGACTTCTCAGAAAGAGAAAGCACAATCCTGTCCATGGGGCAAGGAATCTTCCAGGCTAAACTCTTACTGTCAAGAGTATTTGGAGCTGTCTGTACTCATAGCCCACAGAATCCTTGGGGTTTTTTTCCCCTCCAGAACATAAGTTTCTTGAATATTCACCAAATTATGTAGTTATGCTTTGTATTGTCCATGTTGATATTTTCCCTAGAGTTTGCCAACCTACCAATCTCCCAGCTGAAGGAAAGCTGATGGTTTATCTTTGCAGTGCCCAGCATTAAGGTGCCAAGGTTCAACAAGGTCTGATATGTATTAGTACATACAATAACAGAACTATTTTGATGAAATCATATTTAAAGCTATGCTGTGATTTGCCTGCCAAGAAAATTATAGGTAAGAGAAACATTTTATTATCCATCTGTGAAGGATTAGAATAGAGGAACATCAGGATGTAATTTCCCTGTAAGATCATGCCTGGAAGTTACACCAGGTTTTTATGTGGGTAGAATTTTTAGATGAAACTACAAATTAAAAGGGTAGTAAATTTACAATTGTGCTTGTATCTCATCTCCAGAAGAATCCAGCTGTTGGAAAATCCCTGCACTCTAAGGGAATCCAGATAATTAGACTAATCCATGCAAAATTTGTTGAAATTAATTTGTCAGTTAAGCATTTGATCTTTAATTCCTATCACAGAGGTGAAGCTGGAAAATAAGCAAAGAAGGACATTAAAATACATCAGTGAAACATGTTGCAGTTCTATCAAACAATCACAAGCATAGGTATAATCAGTTGCCATCAATACTATTATCAACTGTCTTCTCCTTTGCCTAAATATGAAAGTCTTCATTCATGTATTCATCAATGCTAATCAGAAATCAGAACACTTGAGTAGCATCTTAGTGCTTCAGATCAGGCAGTACCTTTGGTGGGGTCTCAGATCCTGGGTATTCTCTCTGATCCAGCTTCTTCCAGCGCTGCATCAGCTTTGTTACCATGGGGGTACTGAAATCTACCAGCTGAAATCCAGTTACATTGGCTCCACCATGCATAAATCTCTCCAGAGAAATATCTTTGAATCCCTGGAAAATCAATTTAACATTTTGTTTGTCCCCATGCAGGTTCAATCTGTTCTAGGTCAGCAAGGAAGCATAAAAGATGTACAGCACCAGGTTTTCACTAGAAGTCAAAACTTAAAATCAGAAAATAATGTTGAATCTTGGTTGATAATTTCCATTTATGCAATAAAGAATGAAAAAAAACCCAAGAAACAAATTTCCCATATTATTGCTAGGGTGGTTCTGCCATCTAAGAAACACCTTGCTGGGAATGGCAGTTTTTGAAGAAAATGCCTTTGGTGCAACTGTAAAGTTCCTGGAGAATGTTAAAGCCTTAATCCATTTCCATCAGATTTGGTAGATTTTAATGAACGCAGAACTAGTTCTTTAAATTATATCCTCGTTTCTTTACACATTTGCAAAATGACCAACACTGTTCTGTTAATATATTTATTCCAGGATCCATTGTTTAGGCTGAAGGTGTCAGAGATAATAAGATAAAATAATGGATATTAGAAGGCAGAGACAGCACATGGGGATCCCATTGTTAGTGCATAGAAAACATAACATCATTATCATGCATTTATGAAACAGGATAGTGGTATCTCTCAGGTTTTCTATGTATTGAAAGAAAAAACCCACAACATTCAAAGAAAAATAAAGCACACATACTTTCTGACTTACTAGTTTCTCAGGCTAATCTGTTCATCATGCATAAAGACAAATTCATTAGTAAAGATTGCCTGTAGACACATAACAGCTTCAAGAAACTGCATAATACAAACTGCTAAGGCAAGCTAAAAAGCAAACACCAATGTCTCTTCTCCTTTCCTAGCTCCCGTGTTTAATGTTGTCTCAGAGGTACCTTGATTTTATTTTCTTAAATTCCTCTGATTGACATTCATCAGTGCAAACATAAGTGTACTATCACACTTCATTAAAAAAACAAAAGATTTAGGGAAAAATAGAAAAGTGGGGTACTGCTCCGGTACACCAGGGGAGAAAACCTGTTAAGGACAGAGATTTGACTCATATCCTAAAGGATACTGACAGTAAATATAAAAGGTGACAAATCAGGAACTCGTATTACCCACATTATTGAACAGCAGTAGAAAGCAATGTGTGTCCCTGCTGAAGCAGATGAATAGATGTGCCTGTTCCCACTGTATATCCCACTAGCAGCTCCGTGCAACATCTGGTTCCTTGTTTACAGCAACTGTTTTTCATGGGGGAAGTTACTTGGGGAGCTATAAATTTGTAATGCGGCAAATCTAATTTTTAAGATGTAAGAGACTAGAGATTTCTCATTTAAGATGCCTGAGGTCTTAAAAATAATCTGAAGTGATCTTAAGGTAAGGTACAAGTACAGCAAAGCACAATAAAATATTTCATGTCAACCAAAATTCCTTGAGGAAGAGTAAAAAGAAAACAATTTAAAGCATACATTAGGCTCTGTCCTACATTCTCTGTTCTTCTCCAGGCAGGTATTTTGGCTTGAAGAATGGGTTATTTTAAAAATAAAATATTGCATTTAGTCTTTTTTTTTTTTTTTTTGCTGTCTTATGGACATTATCTATGTGAATGTGCAGTTTAGTCTCAGAGTGAAAATATTGAACTAGTAATTTGACTGAAAATAGCTGATCTTACAGTAAAATAAGTATTCCCCGGAGAATGTAGAAGAGTTTCCTTAAAAATTATGTTACTAATATTAAAAAAAAATTAGTCAAAAATCATAGTGCGGTTCTGTAAATTCTAATTCAATCACAGACAGCAGACATTTATGCTACATTGATTTTAATAAATTTTAAGAGGGTTACACTGTGCCCTTCTTGTCTAGATGGCTGCGACAACAAATCCAAGATCCTTCACAAATAATAAAGAATGTATTATGTTCAACCACATACTAGTGGCAAATTTCATGCAAAGTGCTATGACTCCAAAGTAAAACTGAGTGTTTCACTTACCAAGCAGAGGTATAATTCTAGAAAAGTATCTTACCAGGTTGGCAACAATATAATGGTATCCTTTAACATGTTTTCCCACACTCACGATCTGTACAGAAGAAATAAGACCAAAACAAAAACAAAAACAAACAAACAAACAAAACAAAAAAAAAAAAAAAAAAAAAAAAAAAGAAAAAAAAAAAGAAAAAGAAAAACATCATATTGTTTTCTCTAGAAAGCTTTTTCCATAACCAGAGAAGTATAAATTCTAAATACTATATCATCAGCAATATAGTGTTGATAGTCTTTCTGCAATAAGATAGCTGCAACTTTCCAGGTGCTTAATTAAGGGAAGAAGTTAAAATGAAAGTGAGTAAAATAATGAATTTTTTAATCTGAGTGTCTTACATGATTGATAATGTTACTGTAGTATACTGTGTTATCAAATAAAGCAATTATCTATGGGATACAAATTCAGAATGAGGTGGTCACACATCGGCCAGAAAGCCTACCAGCTGATGTACCTTTTCATTCTAAATAAGTGAGGAATTTATGAATCAAACTGGGTTTTCATCTCTTGGAATCAAAGCTGTTTGCCCTTGAGGTGGCCAAGTACTAAAAGTGTTACTTAACTCCTAGTAATATGTTAAAGACTTGGGGAACAGGCTCCTACAGCCTTGATATCGCAATATCCCACAGCCTTGATCAGCAATAGGATTTAAACAGGAACTACATCAACCCACACTTGTATCTGTATTATTGCCATTCCTGTGATGGAATGCCTCTTATTTAATGTACTAAATCTAAAAAATGAGGGAAGAATTTTTTGTCTGTAGAAAATTGTTAATAGTTTCATTACAGATTAAAGACGCTTTCACTAGAGTAAATTAGCAGTAAAACCTATAACATGAAACTTGCACTTAAGAACAGTCATTTTAGACTTCTTTTAACTCTTATTTTTGATAGGTTACTACTCATTTAGAAAAAGTCTGCTTACAGCCCCAACATGAGAGATTTTTTTCCTCACAGAATCATCTCCACAAAGCATTTTATATTTCCTTTATGCAAAGATACAGGCAGTTTACTTGGTAAGTACTGGGAAGCTTATAGATCTGTCTACTTTCCTGCTTTTAAATCTTAGCTCTAGGTCTTGTCTACAGAGCTGGTCACATCTTGACTTCATGAATCACATTTTATGTTCAAATGACAGATCAGACATTCACTAAGCCCTGCAGCCCATTTTTCCAGTGTGGCAAAAACCCCCAAATATAACATTTTGGAGATGAGAGACAAGTTGCTGAAGGACTAAATAATTTGGCCAAAGACACCCAAGGATCTAGGTTCTAAACTGGATTAAGACTTGGATATAGTTGATTCCTTGCTCAATATGTCACAATAAGTCAATTTGCTTCTACAGCAGAGTAGAAGGGAAACTCAAAGGGATGTGTCATAAGCATCTTGTCAGAACTGTTTTAATTTCATAATTTTTAGGTAATAAAGTGAATAAACCATCTGTATCTTATCCTTTTGTTCTTCTTTTATATTTGCAGTCTGTAGCTAAAATGATTGTGTTTAAAAAGCAAAGCATAAGCTGAAAAAAAGGCCCAAAAGACACTGTCATTCCAAGCCGTAACACTTTTCCACCATTCATATAAATGAATTTCTTATTTTGTACTCAGCCTAACTCCCATTAGGATCTGTGATTAAATATCATTGCTACCCCCATCACTGAGGGGTGGCAGAGGGAGAAATTACATTTTCCCTGTCACCAGCACAACACAAGTGAGAAGGGGGCTTGTCAAGCCTTTTGTTATGCATTGAATGCAAGGGGTTCAAATCCCTGCTGGCAGAATCAGAGTTCAGTGGCTTCAATGGGGATGTGCTCCCTGACACCAATAATGCTTTTACATCTGTATTCCTTCAGCAATGCATGGCCAGGGAAACTGAGATAGATTACAGGGAAACTGAGATAGATCAAAATCTTGCATTTTTAAATCCTGACAGTATCAGCCTGAATGTAAGTGGACCAACAACATATCATAGAATCATAGAATTGGCTGGGTTGGAAGGGACCTCAGAGATCATCAAGTCCAACCCTTGATCCACTACCGCTGCAGTTACCAGACCATGGCACTGAGTGCCACATCCAGTCTCTTTTTAAATATCTCCAGGGATGGAGAATCCACCACTTTCCAGGGCAGCCCATTCCAACGCTTGATCACCCACTCAGTAAAGAAATTCTTTCTAATGTCCAACCTAAACCTCCCCTGGCACAACTTGAGACCGTGCCCTCTTGTCTTTCTGAGGGTTGCCTGGGAAAAGAGACCAACCTCCCCCTGGCTACAACCTCCTTTCAGGGAGTTGTAGAGAGTGATGAGGTCTCCCCTGAGCCTCCTCTTCTTCAGGCTGAACAGCCCCAGCTCCCTCAGCCTCTCCTCATAGGATCTGTGCTCGAGTCCCTTCACCAGCCTAGTTGCCCTCCTTTGGACCTGCTCCAGGACCTCGATCTCCTTCCTGAACTGAGGGGCCCAGAACTGGACACAGGACTCGAGGTGTGGCCTCACCAGCGCTTAGTACAGGGGCATATAACATGCTCATGACAACCAGATTCTCAGCTTGGGCAAATCACTGCATCTCCCTTCAAGCTCTTGGAAGCTGACGTAGCTTTGGCAATTTACACCCTTAGTGATCTGCTCCATGGTTTAATTTCATAACATTAATTGTGATGATCATTGAAACATACCAGTCAAATAAAACAAGCACATGATCAACGTGCAACTACTAAGGACATCAGATACTAGTCCATAGCTATCACACTGGAAATGAGTAAATACTTCAAATGATTAGTCAGATTTACTTCTGTGTTTGCTTCTAGCTAATGCACACAGAAATAACTGCAGAATTCTTAGATTAAGTGTGAACAATACAGAATATTTTTGAAAATAACATTTTACTTTTTCACTGTATTTTCTCGAACCTTGTCTGTAAGGGTGAGTGATAAAGGTATGTGTTCATGAATCACCTAGTCTTAACTTCCTTTATAAACAGTGGAAAAAGCAGGCACTTTGAGGAAATGATTCATCTTATCCTAAAGCACACATCTAAAATTAATTAGACAGTTTGTGCCTTGAAAGTGCATATTTTTCTGCACTGAAGAGAAAAACAGTTGATGATGATTAGGTCTGATGTAGACATCGTCATTTTATATTCCTAATGCTAACTGAGATGAATTTCACCCTAAGAATGTTGGTCTTGCAGACACAGAAGAGAAATGAAGCCATATGGCTTGCATTTCCAACAAAGACTGGATACAATTCAGATTTTGAATTTGAGAATGTTTTTGGTATTGATCACTCACAGTTTGCAAGCCAAGAATTGCTTATAATTTAGGAACAAAGGGTCTGTTTAGTGAGACAACTTTCTCATACTTCTGAATATCTAAAATATACATAATAATGTTTTTCTCTCAGATAATGAAACATGCAGATGCACTGAGACAAATCAAGTCTTTCATATCAATAGAAGGAGCTTCTGACAGCCACTCAATCCAGAATGCAAACTCTCTCTTCTCTATCATTTAACTGGTTTTCAGTGACTGGAGTTCTAACAGAGATGAGACCTCAACCATTGCATACACAGAGCAGTAGATATTGCCCTGAACCACAAGCTAAACAGATGAGTGCTGCTGAGTGAGGGAAGAATGTTTTGCTTCTATGGCAGAGTGGAGGGGGTTGGGGTGGTAAAAGATGCAGCAAAACTGTTCTGAAAGGGAGAACCAGGACTAAGATTTTGACAGATGAGAGCGTTCCAGTGTTGGGGCACCTTAAAAGCACAGGTAGTTCCTCATGTACCCTAAATTCAGACTGAAGGGCCAAGCTCAATCACAGTGTAGAGAGAGGGTAGAGTTCCACTGCCTAACATCATTAGAAGGCAGGGAAGATGATAGGACAGGATCTGGACACCAAAAGTGTTGGTGGCAAAGGGGTTGGCATGCATAGCATGCGTGTTTCAGGGTTTTACTCTGGACTATCTGTGGCCTGGTCACTAGATTGAGCTCACACTGCACTTCAGGGCTGCTTCTGCACACATCTTGTTGGCATTATCCAAAAAAACCCCACTGTTTGTGTATTTTGAACATCCCACTGATGTAAAATGCAGTACAGTAAATGTCTGTAATGAGGAGATTCACTTCAGAAGAGCACATTCCTGCCTGTGAGCCCCCATTCTCTTAGACAGACCCTGAACATCCATGGGACAGGTGGCAGATCCTTGTATAGCACAACACTGAGCAGTGAGAATGGTCTTCATTTTAAAAGAAAGGACCCAAGGAGAGGGTGATGCTGCCACAGGCACCCATGGTGGCTCTGTCTAAGGAAAATGTGGTCTAGCTAGGCTCTTAACCTGGCCAGCTGCAAAACCTGAGACAAAATGAATCAAATATGGGCTTTGCCAGTCCCATAGACAGCTATATACCTTGAAAGTGCTGATACAGTAGGTCAGGAGGACCCTCTGCATGTGTAACTGTCCTCTTCTTTGCTTCAGGATGCTTCAATTCAAAACTGTCCTAGTGGCAAAATCCTGAGTGAGCGTGATCAGATCCATTCTTCCATCCTCACGTAGTAGTTCTTCACTTGTACCTTTTAAAATTTTATTTTTGCTCTGTACTCCCACTCTGACATCCCCTTCAGCACAGCACATAGGCATTGCACCTGACTTCTGATGTGTGAGAGTTTAAGGTGACCTCATCTTTCTCAGGAAAATTTTAGTAAAAAGGTGTTGGCAGTGGTGTACTGATTAGTGACTTCTTTGGGGAAGGATGAGAGGAGAGGAAAGCAGGATGCTGTACTGGCTTCTGTATATTGTTCTGAATATTTTACTTCAATGAACAAGGTGGCTAGAAGCTAGAGTTGGAGTTTTTTACACTCTTATTTGTAAAAATGAAGAAATAATCAACACTGAAGAAGAATGAATTAGAAAATGCCAAATTGCCATGCACAGGAAAAAGAACAAGAGCCATTCCATGTAGTATCCAGCAGTGACACTATTAGTGAACCTCCCTTGAGAGAGGTTCTCCCCCCCCTCTATTCTGCCCTGGGAAGGCACCATCTGGAACACTGCAACCAGTTCTGGGCTCCCCAGTTCATGAAGGACAAAGAACTACTGGAGAGAGTCCAGCATAGAGCCATGAAGATGATGAAGGGGCTGTAGCACTGATCATATGAGAAAGGCTGAGAGCTGGGTCTGTTCAAACTGGAAAAGAGAAGACTGAGGGGGAATCTCATCAATGATTATAAATATTTAAAGGTGTCAGGAGTATGGGACCAGACTCTTCTCAGTGAGAGGACAAGAGGAAACGCTTACAAATTGAAGCACAGGAGGTTCAACTGAAACAAAAGGAAAAAATTCTTTACTGTGAGCGTAACAGAGCACAAGAACAGGCTGCCCAGAGAGCTGGTGGAGCCTCCATCTCTGAAGATATTAAAAGCCCATCAGGACATGATCCTGTGTGATCCACTCTAGGTGATCCTGCTCTAGCAAGAGGGTTGAAGTAGAAGATCTTCAGGGATCCCTTTCATCCTCTGACATTCTGTGATTCTGTGCGACTACTTAATTTCAGTAGGTGTAACAGGATAGAATCAAAGACAGTGAAACACTGAAGCCATCAGACTATTAGAGTTGTTCAAAATCTGATACAATATTTTTTCCAAATATTTTTCTGTATGTTAGTATTCTCAGAAAAGCGAACTTTGGGGAAAAAAGAGCCTTAAGCTCTACTGACATCACCAAATGCATTTACATATAAGAAACTGAAAAGAACAATATGACTTGAGAATTTTTAGTTACAGATCTACCACACTGCAATTAAGAAAATACCTTATACTGATTTCAGTGATTCTACTGGTTATCAAAAGTAATTAAAATTATTCAACTGACTTTGAAGTGTGGTAAAAGCAGGGGCAGAGATACCTGAATCAAACTTAGGCTTTAGCCACAACTCTGAACTTTATGACTTTAAACACACAACATGTTTTTTCCATTTAGGTGAATAATAGCCTAGCCTAGGAAATTCAGAAACCACTCCACTATCAAATAGAAGATCTATGATTGTCTGCTTTGATGATTTTATTTTTTTTCCTTTTCTCCAGGAGTGACAAGTTCACTGACTTTTAAAAAAACATTTCCAGAATTACATTAGCATCTGAACAGAGAATCAGGCCCCAAGTCACCCTGTGTTCTCTACTCCTATGAAATGGATATCACATACAACTCATTTTAAAAGAATGCTTAACTTCTGTAGCAGGAAATGTCCTCGTTATGATTTCCAGAAGATGGAGGTCAGTACAGCTGGAGTGAAAAGGACTTATTTTCATTTAAATCTCTTCAAAGGGTGATAGCTGTGCATTACCAATGGGACCTTAACAAAGGTTTTCCTCTTTGCTATTGTGTCACAATCCGCTGCCTTAAGAAAAAGAATACCTGCAATAAAATGAGGTCTGTCTAACACAATATAAAAAGTCTGGAGACTTGTTAAAGATGGAAGATTGACACCTGACCTGAAATGTTGTGGCAGAAATGGCGATGATATAAACCAGAACTGAAATGGGATTTTATACAATATCTGAGGCAAGGATAAATCTTTTACAAAGCCATAAAAAAGCAATTGAGAAACAACCTTAATTTTAACAGCTAGTTCTCATGAAAGGGCACTGCTGTGGGAAAGGGTGGGTTATTAACGCCACCAGAGAGGATGATAAGAAGGCAACAAAGAAAACAGAAGTGGTTCCTTAACAAACTGGCATGTTTTCCTCTCTTGTGAAGGCAGGTGGGTGCTGAGCTGGCACTGCTGTGTTGAGCAGAGGGGAAGGTGCTTCCCACACAGCCCCTACTCCCACGGCCAGCTGGCAGGGCAGGGCAGCTGAACATGGATGGTTGCTTTCTTCTGCTGCTAAAGTTGTTTGCATTCAAAACCTGTTCCTGGGGAAGACTCACTCAGAAGTAAATGGGATATGCAGACTCATAGGTGAGGGGAAAGAGAAAGGGAGTAAAACTTCACAAGTACCACCAACCATTGGCATTCATCCTTTGTCTTCTACCACTTATTTCTTCTTCCAGTAGCTTAAAAAAACTATTTCTGAGCCCCAAACCTCATCAGTTGTGTGATGCAGTGACAAAATGTGTTTTTATTATGGTGCAATGTGGGTTTATTATTGTATACAATCCCAAATGCTTCACAGTAAATGGGCCTATGCAGAGTGCTCCTCCTGGCTCTGAGGGGTGAGGAAGATACTGGTGGTGGTGCCAACAGCTGGCTCCCTCAAGGAGAAGAGATATCAGTTTGCATCAAAATTACAGTGTTGCTTAGAAGTAGCTCTGTGGACCTCTAGGGGAAAAAAATGGAGAAAAAGGAGTGATGAGGAAAAGGCACTTTACGAATCTCCCAAACCCACTCTCTCAGAAATACACAGAGAGCTGCTACTGTGCCCTTGGTAGTGTAAGTCCAACAATGCTGCTACTGGCCCAAATTACTGTGTTCCATGCACACACCAAATTCTTTGGCTAATGATTTGTTCCTGTGGTTCTTTGTGAGCCTTTTGTTCCGCAAATGAAAAAGAGAAAATACTGAGACTGTGAGAGATGAGGCAACTCCATGCCATTTCTGACTCAAGATAAAGAAATCCTTGTTACACAATTAAAGAACATGTAAAAGAAATGAGATCTCTCAATACTTTTCTGTGTTGTGGTAGTGATTCTTTGTGCCAATGCACTGCTGTGTTCATGAAAAAACAGGGAAGGAGAAGAAATTATGGAGGAATTATTGATTTAATAATCTTTAATTCATGTGTTTCATGTGTCTGGCTAATTTCTGACATTTAATAAAGTAATATGTTGTTGTTATTGGTTTTAGTGTTATTATATTATGAAACTAACCAAGGCAGTGATCTGGCTTAAAATCTGAATGGCATTTGCAAAAATGCCAGCTGCTAGCTACAGTGAGTAGAAATACTGGAAGTTAAGATGAGAAAAAAGCAGTTTTTTAAAAAAGCAAATTTTAATACTTGATCAATTTAGAGAAAGTAAATGCTAGTTTTTCAGTTTTAGCACTGCCATGTCAAGGAGTGGAATATGTCGGCTTCAGTACTGTTCTCCATTTACAAATTTACTTACTTTAATTATTCTGCTAATAATAATAATCAGTCTTGTTGTGACAGCCTGCTCTATTTTAACCATGAGAGAGATTCAGTTTTCAGTGCCAGCACATAGATGGTACTTTTCAGCTACATATCTCAAGGGTCTCTAAGGCCAGGGAAGGTCAGAATCAGCAATGCCAAACAACACATTGAAAAACTGAGTTGGTTAGACAGCTATGAACATGATCAGAGACACATTGTGCAGCTACATTCATTGGTGTTGAAACATACTGTTAATTTTTTATTAATCAGAGTTTATTGGCCTGTAATTTTTACAAGATAAGATTAATGATACTAATACTTTGTTATGTCACAGCTTTACATTTGTGTTTATTTTTTAGTATTACAAAGTACATTATTTTTATTATTATGTATCAATTCATCTGTGTACATAAACATTAAATATGTTTTACCTTTGTGTTTAAAGGCAAATACAGCACTGGATGAGCAATGAAGCTTGATCTTTCTGATACACAACACCGACTGAGCTGAGTAAAGAGGTGCCAGTCTACTGGGAAGAATTCTGTTTAGTACTTACAGGCAAGGAAGGGCAGGGAGCAAGAAAAAAAGATTGGAATCATCCAGTCTGGGAGGCCAGGAGTCAGACTGGTATCTCTGACAGCAAAACTGATTCAGTATAGAAAATTCAGAAGACAATGATGCTCACAGTGAACACCTTGGAAGACAATTAACACACAGGGTGCTGGGGTTTGAACTTTGTCAGATGGAGCTGGGTCGGAGGGGGTGGAGCTGCTACAGATGGAAAAGGAAAGGAAAGCCATTGCCACTCTTGCAGAAAGGAGAAACATTTTTTTGCTGAATAGACTTCTGTGTATGTTTGCATGCATGTGTTTATGTATGCATCTGTGTGAACAATTCTAGAAACAAACATCGCCAATGTTATTGCATATGAAAAAGCTTGAGAAAACAGAAATTAGGAGTAGTAATATGCTCTTTCAGAAAGAAGTAAACATAAAGGTCCTAGGCAGATGCAATTACAGTTAGCTTGTGTTTTCCAGTTTGCTTTGCCAAGCTCTTTATGAAGGTCATTATAGAGACTCAGTTAAACCTTCTTCCTCTCAAAAATCTGCCCAAGAGGACTATCCACAACTAGGAGGAACTAGCAGACTATTTAGTACCAAAGAATGAGGAACCAAAATACTGGAGAAGGATGTAGACTGGTTTGATGAAGGATTTTTTTGGATATCATCACCTGAAGTAGCACAGGGGTTGATGTGATCATGCTAGTGTTCCTTCTTGTTGTTTCTGGTGCAAGCACATTATAGCTTTGCAAGAATGAACACAAGCTGATACACAGTCCATCCAGTCATAAGGGATTTTTTAACACAAAACGTGGCTATAGGGGTGCAAACAGTGTAATGAGTAACAAATAAGTTCATCTATGCAAATATGTGTCTTGTTTCTTGGCCCCTCAGCCTTACTCCACAAACACAGCAGGGCAGGTTAGGGAGACAGTGGACAGGAAAAAGCTTTGTAAGAAAGATACTTGGGGTTCTAGTAGAGGAGTTTACCAAGAGCCAGCCATGTACCCTCATGGCAAAGGCAGCCGAGAGGCTCCTGGGCTGCACTGACAGCATCTCAGGGTGATCCTTCCCCTCTGCTGGAATCCTGTGAGACACATCTAGAGCAGTGCTGGGCTGCCCAGTGTAAGAGGGGGTGTTCAAAATTGGACTGGATGAGTAACCTGATATAAGATTGCTGCCTTGAGCACAGGGAGCATCCAGATGACCTTCAAAGATGACTTACACCATAATTATTTTATTGCTCTGTTTGTAGAATAGAGTTGCTCCTGTCACTAGTTCACAGTCTGGATTTCAAAAGTGGGTCCAAAATCTGGGAACAAATCTCAGGGCTCTAAGACTTCAATTTTTTTTTAAATTTTTTATTTTTTAAAATTATTTTCATTTTTATTTCCTGGCACATTCTTTGTTCTGCATTGCTTAATAGGTGCAGAGAATGAGAATCCTGGCAGAAAAACCATAACTGGACCATAACTATTAACTTCCCACTACAGCATTTCATGCTTTTGAAAGCTTCCTTATTTAATTTTAAATGTCCTTTTGACGTAGATTAACAGGAAAAAGAAAAAAAAAAATGAGAAGCCAAAATAAAAGGGCTAAAGTATTTACGGTTAACAAAACTATCAATCACTATCTAAATGGTTCTTATATTCCACTTTTCAGCTTAATTGTAAAATCTATTTGGAGCACTGAATTCATTGTATAGCTGAACACATTTCAGAGCACTAAACAAACTACAAGTAATGACTGTGAGATCAGCTATAGTTGAACAAATGACAGTCTGCTTCTCTAGTAATAAGAGTTATTAGTGTCTGAAGAAGTAAAAAGAACAAATACAATGGTTGAACAAATAACCTATTTTCACTGAAATCTTAAAAAAATTTTTTCTGTTATTTTTCAAATCTGACCACAATTTCACCATTTTATTGCACCTCACTCTTGCATGAAAGTCAGCAAATTGAGAAATAACAAAAGAAAACTATGACATGTATTTACCAAAGATAAATTATTCCAGCTATCTAAATACAAGTAAAACTTAAAAGGCAGTAAAATGACATTTCTCTAAATATGTGTGTTTCCCTATATATTTTTATATTTTTGTGTTATATTTTGGGGGGTTTTTTGCCCATGCAGGGGGGTTGGAACTAGATAATCTTTAAGGTCCCTTCCAACTCAAACCATTCTTTAATTCTATGATTTAGTCCTCTTTCCTAAGGAGATCACATTTGTGCTACTAAGCTGTCTGTAGGTCTACCAATTTACTATTAAAAAAACTTTTAACACATTCACCTATTTCAACTATTTGAAAGGAAGACAACACCTCTAAAACACTAAGACATCTAAGACACCAAAGGCATCTGAGACATGAAGTCTGTTCAGGCTTTATAATACTGTGTGCTGGGTGGAAAATAGAGATCCACATATTTTTTGCCTCCAAAGGGAGAAGAAGCACCCAGACACTACATCTCCTCTTTGACAGCTACTGGTCAGCACCTGGGTAATATCCAGTCAGTCAACTTTAACACATTTCTTGATTAGCCATAGTAAGTGCTATTTCTTGCTTGCATGGTGTATTTTTGGAGAAGATTTTTATGGTGGTTGTAGTTGTCTAAGAGGAAAAAAAAAAAGCCCACAACACTCAAGGAGGTATCAGTCCTCACTTTCTACTGTTTTAGTAATTTTACACACTACTTCGTTCTGCTATACACAGCTTCTGGATTGCTTCAGATTGTATAGATACAAATTAAACAATGAATAAATGTTTATGAGAATAAAATAATATGAGGAATAAATTTAAAATAAGAAAGTAATAATGTTAAACTGGGAAGCCTAACATAGGGTTTCATAAATTCAGCTTAAACAGATATCTGGTATAAACTTTGTTTGGGGCTTCTCAGTAATAAATAAAAATACACTTCTCTTGTATGCGTACTTGTTTTGAAACATGAGTTCTGTATTTTAAATAGAAATTCAGTAAATACATAATAAGATTATAGGAATGATTTCCTAATTTTGGTACATACATACTTTATCCATAGGCTAAATGGACTTCTGTGTTTTGGTGAATAAGCCAGAAATTGAAAGAGATACACTATTTTAGAATGCAGGAAGAAAAATAAAATTAAAAGAAGGAGTAAGAAAAGAAGGAAAACTCCTAGTGAAAAGTGAGGTTAACACATGGGTCTGATATGTGCTGTTTTATATGCAGGAAATGATTACTTTGCCCTGGACTGTTCAGATGCTGTAGTTGTTTGCTGCCAGTATTTGAGGATTAGTTGGTCAGAAATGGAAATCATATTACAACATGTTCCAAGTAGTCATTTCATCTTAAGCAAAAAGTTCTTTGTATTAAATTCAGGGGAGTACTTCGGGAACACAGCTTAGAAAAAAGAGACACAAGCAGAGAACTTTTCCATCTCTGTTGCTGACTTTCATCTTTTGATTCAAACAGAATATTTTGTGCTTTTAAAGACCACCTGCTGAAAGTGTTGTAAAAAAAGGAATGTTGATAAACAAGGACATAACGGTCCCTGACGGAAGAAAATGAATCACTGATAATGCATCCTGCTATATAAACTGTATCTGTTATATAAAACTGTGGAGGTGACATTTCATCTTTCTGTGTCTTTGTTTTAGCTCCTTTTTTTCTGTCTTGTCCTGGTAAGATGGAAAAGTATTCTCATTTCACGCATGTAGGCAAATGGGGGCTTGAAACAGTTTCTATTCATTTACGCAATACAAAGAGAAGAGTATCATAGTTTATTTTTTAGACTGAAACTGTGGCATTTTTATTGCAGCTGATGAAACAAAGAGCCAAATCAAACTGGCAAGACACTTTATCAGACACTTTCATCAGATACATAAGATCTATTGAAATAACTTATGACATTCTAGAAAACCTTCTCTTAAGCATAAAGTCTTCTGTAACTGTTAAGGGTAGATGTGCTTTCTCCAAAATGGAAATGCACTTTATGAAAGTTCTGGTGAATGCTGGTGAACTAGATCTTCAAAGAATCACTGAACGAGATAATGGTTTGAGATGGAAGCAAACTTAAAAACCATCTTGATCCAAATACCCTGCCATGGGCACGGACACCTTCTATCTTCATTTTACTGCTTTTGCTGCCCATGCACATCACTTAAACATATTGGTTTGGGGGTTATTTCTGGTGGTCAGCAACATTGGTCATGCTCCAGTACTGCATCCGCTGATTTCAAGGGGATGTCAGGGACTTTGGAGCTGTTTAAAGCACCTGAGGTGCCCTGAGAGGCCATGGGAGGGAGCAGTGTATGCCCAGAGCCACACCACCCCTAGTCATACACCAGGTCTACAGTGGTAAATTAAAAAGGGTCATTCTTGTTCTCCACAAAGGTATGTGCACCACCTAATGTGGGCAAGAAAAGAAAACACTTATGGGAAAAGTCTTGATGTATGTGGTCTGCCTTTCAGAGCCTGGGATTGCAAGTCTGGTAGAGGGATGCAAAGGGGGCATGTTAGGCACAGGTAACGAAAAGGTTTTCCTCAGCATTGCTGCTATGATGTTAGGAAGGTTGGGTATTCTTTCATCATCCTGAGAATAAAGTATAAGAAAGAGCTAAAATTATCTTGATTTGTCTAAGCTACAGAAGATTCTCAAGAGTAGGTAGAGATTTACTGACTTAGATAGGTTGAAAATTCTGTCATATTGATGGATCAAAGCAAAAACTCTGCGACCCTGAAGAAATGGATGGGTTGTTCCAGTGCTGTGCTTTGAGATGAGCTACACCAACTGGCACTAACACAGAAATTAAGCAAAACATTTCCAATCAACCCCAAGTATCACCAGTTACTACTGGAGACTGTATAGTCTTGTGTGGGTGAGCATGACCAAAGAAGAGGAGCACAGCACTGTTAAGAAAACCATCACAGTCTTGTAAGTCTTGGTACAGCCTTGAGAGGTAAGTCTGAAAACTCTTCTGAGGCTAAGGCAGTAGCAGGCAATCCACGCCTGGATATAAATTCTTGTGTGCAGGCTGAACACATCTGAAATGAATAATGGCCCTGCTCTCCCTTTCTAGAATGGAAACCTAAAAATAAAACTCTTATGTCTCTAAACTCCACCCTTAAAAGAAGTACAGGTTTAGTTCTTGCCCAAAACATCAGTATCACCACAGAAAACTAAAAAACCTGAAAGAAAGATCATAGGATGAGAAAAACACATCCTGGGATGTGCACAGGGGGAGCCTAGATTTCAGATACATCATTGGGTTCCAGGACTGGAATTTTCCCTGGAGACAAGCCTCAGGTAGGGAGTGTGGAGGCAGCTTCTACACACACCAAAGCACACAGAGAGGAGAAAATAAATGAGAAAAACTAATGAACTAAGAAAACTAGGGGAGACAAAAGGAAATAGAAAATGATAAGATTAAAGTTGCACAAGAAGTGAGGAAACAGCAAGGTGCTGATATATTCATCTGGGCAGCCTGGAAAGGACAGTGAGCAGAAGACAACACAGCAGATAAGTGGGCACCAGTTAAGGGTAGCAGAGCAGTGCATGAGCTCATTTTTCAAACTCAGAAAGCAAAAAAGTCTCCATTCTTCAGTGCTTGAGGTCCACAGATATGAGAAGTGAGAATGTCTATACATACGGCCAGTCACTTGAGAAGAAACCCAGAAGCCCACAAGCCAGTTTCTTGCCCTTCATTAGCATAGATTTAAAAGCAAAGCACTTTGAGTTACTGTGTCATTACTGAGATTTAATTACTTTTCCTAAATGTTCTGCAGAACATTACTTGTACATTGCAAAGTATTACAGTATAGTCACAACTTAGGCTCTCAATTACAGGAGAACTAGGCAGGGAAGAAGTTGAGTTAATTAGAGTCACTGAAGCTTAATCAATTCCTCTGTGTATGCAGAATAGAGCACGCCAAATTTTAGTCCATGTGTGAAGCCACCTTACCTTTCTTGTATAGGTTATTAAAGCTTTCATGCAAAAGGAAAGGTCACTGGCTGATATTTTAAAAGGGCTGTTACTTTGCATTTCTACATTGAGCCAGAGTCTTTTTTGCTTCAATCCCATTTTTGGCAGGCTAAATGTTTTTGTGTCTCAGACTGTTTCTGACTGCCCATCTTTAAGCAGCACTTGATCTTGAAGGCAAAGTGCTTTCATTTTGGAGCACCCCAGTCCTACTCACAGATCAGTTTGTCTAGGAAGACCAGACCCTTCAAAATGGAGAATAAAGCTGCAGCTCTTTTGCATGCCTTGTCTAGCCTGGCTATAATGGTATTTCTGTTTATACAGTAGGGTTCTTTTGGAAAGATGGGGAGTTTCTCCAAACATGTTGGGGAAGAAGAGAATTTTCATACAGATGAATTCCATTTAATTAGGTCAACTGCCAATATCTATATTTGTACTTTCATATATGGGCAGTCACTACTGATAAAAGAAAACCCCACATGACTAAAACACAATTTATCTTCCTTCACTAGCATAGATTTAAGGGTAAAGTCTTTACACTTAGGCGTGAATACTATGAATGAATTACGAGCAAAAGTACTGAAAAGATCATTTCCTGGGTAAAATTCATCTCACCCAAAATGAAACATTAGCCAGATGAATCATTTCCTAAAAGTGCTTGTATGGCTGGCTAAGATACAGGCACATTGCAGTTAGGGGTTAACTCCTACTTGCCACTCTTCCTGTGAAAGAAGTCTCAATTAGTTCTTGGGCTTGCCCTGTCGAGATGTCAGCCAAGCTCACCACATCTGATGCAGTTTGTTGAGGCCAGGGACTGCATTTTTATGTCTTAACATGCCTGCATTAAGTACCTAATTTAAGCATTCAAAATCCAGACCCATATGAAGTCAGAGGAGGTCAAACCCTAATCAGATTAAAATCAATAGCCAATTCATTTCTGCATGACCTGAATGAAGAGCACAGGTTATTTTCCTAAAAAGGAACTTACTATGTAGGTGCCAAGATGGAGTGAGAATGAATAGCACCTCCTGGAAGCAAATACATGAGATCAATGAGATCTAAACATGTGCTGGATTACTTCATTTTTTTTGGAAACTCTCTGCATATTCAATAAATGCACCTATGCAGGATGGTGGGTGTACTTCAAGACTTATGGTAATGCAGTCTAATTTTTTTTTTGCATGCTGTGTAAAAGAAATCAGGTACATACACCTGTGCACACACAGAGCTGAGAGAAAAATTATTTTTCTAAATGTATCTTAAAAGATCCTCAAACGTGTGCTCTATTTTTCTACAACACAGGCTGAACTGGGGGAGGATTTCATCATAAGCTATAGAAAGCATGTGTTAAAACATAATGGAAGTCAGAAAAAAAAAATGGCCAAATTAGTATCTATAGCAATATGGCATCATCTATTCTTCTCTTGGCAACAGTAACAGAAAAAGCCCTTGTTAAATCAGCCATAGTATTAATTCTCAGCGTCCCTCTTTATCTTCTGCCCGTAAAAGCAAAACTGACGTGTATATTTCTGAGTACTGTTTTATGCATTTCTGTATCACAAATGACATTTCATATTTCTGTGACTCCAGTGACAGATGTATCAGGAACGTTTTTGCAACAAAATCTTCAAAATTCTTTAATGCACTACAAAAGAGCAGCAGCACGGCAGCGGAGGATCTGCCGCCAGCAGATGGCATCCACTCCCTGCAATTCCCGCAGCAGGAACTGAACCATGGGCTTGCACCACACCAGCAGAATATGTGGGATCATGCGAGAAGCAGACAGTTAATTTAAGTTACTTTCTGTCATTTGACAAAATGCTTCTTTCAAAGTATTCCTTTATTGTTACCATCATTTGAGAAAGAGTGGCAACCACTATATAGAAATACATTTGCCATATCAGAGCAGCAGGGGTTTATCTTCTCTTTATACACTGGTACCTACACCAGGTACTACCCAGTGCAACCCAGTCTGTTTGGCCCAGTATTTTCTTTATGTAATAGCAGCTTTCCATGAATAACTTTTGGAAGAACCTGAATTTCCTCCCCATTTCAATAGCACATTTATTCTACTAGTCTTCATGCTCATAAATACTCTTAAAGTAATAAAACTATCCGTTTAAATACGTGTAATAGTTATTTTAAAGCACTTTATGGCTAGAAATCCATACAGTGAATAGAAAGTTAATGCTGGACTCATAAAGTCTTTTCTTCTCAAACAAAACTGATTTTTACTGCCATAACAGTACGGATTGAGGGCACCTTGGCAATTTAGCAGCACTCTGATGCAAGATGTATTAGGCACTGAGGTATTCAGATGCAGGGTCAAATGTGCAGCTGCCCTGACTGCTGGCATCCTTCTCCCACAGACCTGCTGAGTGGGAAAAGGGGGGGCTCACTGCAGTGACCTGCTGGCTGGTACAAGAATTTTGTAGAAATAAAATGTTGCAGGTGAATGGACATACAAGTATAAGCCCACAAAGAAACAAAAAGAAAGAGCCAGCAGTATCATTTCCATTGAGAAAATAAACAAAACACAATGACCAATGGCATCTCACCCGGAGTTTCAGTAATGTGATTACAGTGACATTAAAAGCAGGTATTACCTGTTCTAAAAGATTCTGCAGCCTCTCTATTTCACAGTCTATTACAAATTTCTTTTCTTGCCTTCGGTCCAGGTCTTCTAAAAGCCGCCTGTAGCTGGCGTCATTAAAATTCTCCACACAGATGGCACTGACTTGCCAGCTATTTTGTCCTGCTTTTTCCATAATAGCTTGAAGTATTGAATAACCTGAAAGAAAAGGATACAATACACTAGTAACACAATCATAGCATATTTTGAATATGAATTCCCCTTAAGCAATATTATGTCTCTTAACATTTGCTCCTGCATTGAAAAGAGTAAGAGACTGAAACCCCACCTGTGCTGCCGGCCATGGTGACTGCAAAGGATGCAACTGATGAGAATTACTACAGCTCTGATCAGAATCCTGGGAATGATTCTTAGTGCTATGGATAGTCTTCCTACGATTTAGACACACAAACTCTTCCAGTTGCATACTGAGCTTCTCAGATTTGTTTTGTGCAGGTTTCTATGTCTAGACATTTTGTGACACAGCAAAGAAAGGATCTGAGCCTACTCATTCACCAGAAATTTTTGTATACTACACAAGCAGCATGTTAGACATTCAAATGCTTTATTTTTTTCATTGTTGAGTTTTGGGCTTTTTTTCGACAACATTTAATCCAAGTGGTTCTAATGCTTCTCAATAAGAATTTTTTTTTTTTTTTTTCATTTCTTTATGCATATATATACACACACACTAGTATAGATGTGTGAACAAAAATTATATCAGGCATTCCCAGAGATTGCAAGAGGAATAGGTTACACGTCAGAAAAAATATGTTTGAGTCTGCTCTTGCTAACTAGTTAATTATCAGCAGACCTAAAAACCCACAAAAATCTGATTGCCTCTGATAAAATAAAAGTATACAATAGTTTTTAAAGGAATATGAAGATTTTAGGACTCAAGAAACTAATTCTCTTGCAAATTTAGGACTAGCTATTTTTTCTATTGGCTCTTATGACATTTGCAGTCCTTGAAATACTAATCTTAAACCTGTATCTTTGCACTGTGATACTATGTACCTGCACTTTGGAAGAAACATTTTAAGTTTTTTCTCCAATTCAGATGGCATATCTAATATAAAAATACAAACATTTATAATGAATGCATAAAATACACAATATATTTTACCATATAAATGAGACTTATTTTATGGAACTATTTTATATTAGGAAATGAATTCAAATACTTGAGGTACTGAGTATAAAACATTTCTGTACTCAGCATATATTTTTAACCCAATGACTGTTTTTTGGTTTGGTTTTTTTTTCAAAGAACGACACAGCTTTCCTCTTAATTGCTGCATAATTACTCTGCTTTTCCTGTTGCTATATTCAATCTCCTTTTTGCCTGTAATTATCTCAGCAAATCATGATGAGATTCTTTCCCAAACATTGTATTTCTTGCTTCATTTCCTATTCATTTCCATATATAGACATACATTAAAACTACTCCAGTGTTAGAAGGGTTCCTGTTTCATTTACACTGTAACTTTGACTTCAACTTTGATATAAAGGCAGTCAACATTTACTTAATTCAGCTTCCTGACACAAATTAACATTTTCTTTGATTCAGGATGAATGGTGTTTGAGATACCAATTGACATCCCCTCATTCCTTTTGTATTTTGCTTGGACAACTTTACTAAGACGTGTTTTGATCAAACCAGGATTTTATCCCAGCATAAAGCACGACAAATATCAGAAAAAAACATACAAAAGCTTTTCTTCTGCCTTGGATCAAGGTTTGACTTGTCACATTTCATTAGCAGCTGCCTTCATTTAGGCATTTGAAGCTTCTCTAGATTACTCTCAGTAGCTGGCACTCAGACTTGGGTGTTCATGTCAGCGTGTTTAACATACAGAGTAATCCATCTACTACATGGTAGTAGCTGGATATGGTGCAACTTCTCTGACAGAAGAGTTCAGAATCCCTGTGCAAATAATCAGTGGCACAGTCATCTATTCAGTGTGCAGGAACAATTTTTAATGTAGCAGACCAACAAGATTGGAGTTTACACAGCATGAATAAATGCATTCATAGGCTCAGCATAAAAATTGGACATGCTGAGGAGAATGCTAATTTGTCCAAGATAATTGGCTACAGCTAGAAAGAGAAAAAAATTCAGTTGTATGTAGTGCTGTAAACATTTTTATAAGGGAAAAGACCTGATATTAACCCGGGGTAGTTCTCAGAAACATAAAGCAGCATCTCTATTTAGACAAAATTCTTAAACTTCAGAAACGTTTGCCCAGTTAAAGACAGCAGACATGAGGGATAGGATGAGTGGTAGCAGTTGAAAGCTGAAAGAGAGTCATTGAGATTCAATATTAGGAAGAAATTCTTCACTGTGAGGATGGTGAGACACTGGCACAGATTGCCCAGGGAAGCTGTGGATGCCCCCTCCCTGGAAGTGTTCAAGGCCAGGTTGGATGCGACCTGGATGGCAACCTGGAACAGTGGGAGGTGTCCCTGCCCATGCAGGGGGGCTGGAACTACATGATCTTTAAGGTCCTTTCCAACCCAAACCATTTAATGATTCTATGGTGCTGTGAATTTTACAGCTGTTGTCTAAAAAGCCTTTATTTTCTGTTTTTTTGTTGTTTATCCTCAGTTATGCTACAGACAGATGAATGACTCATTTTCTGGAATAAATTCCATTCCATGTATTGTGCAATAATGTATGTTGCTCTAAAGCAAAATTAAAAAAAAAACAAACTAACTCACAGCAGCCGAGCTACACAATCAATGTTTTTCAAAACAACATTATTTAAAAATGTATTATGTATTCCATCAATAAATAATAATAAGATAATTTCTCAAAAGTGTATGTAGTAAACCTTATTCATTAACTAATTGAAATGCAGATAAGTAATTTACCAGAAAATACATACAAATTATTGTGCCCAAACAGATCTTGCTGAAGCCTGGCCTGGAGGTCTGTATCAGCAAACTTCTGGTTCTTTCTGGATATGTTTTGATTCTGTTTGTTTGTTTCTGTGGGTTTTTTGTTTGTTTGTTTGTTTGTTTAATTACCAAATCCATGAATACAATAAAATACAAATACAACTGCCTGGAAGCACAGATGAAGTCCTTTCAAATGCAAGGATGCCATATGCAAAAATGGCTTCCTTTTCCTCTTCATGGATCCACAATTGTGGGGAATTATCCTTAAATGACCTGGGATGAGAAACCTGTCAACTGCTTTTTGTGTCATTGCTCAAATGTACGTGCTATTGACAACTGCTTAATAGCAATTCTACCTCAATATACTGGAACCAAACCAGAGATAGGGAAAATCTGCAAAGACTTTTTTTTTTTATTGATCCCTTCTGTTCTTGCTTTTCTGTTCTCTTGTCAGGTGCAAATGTGTGGATCTAACGAGCTGTTAATTTTTAATTTAAAAACCCAAACCCATGCAGTCATAATGTTGGAAAAAAAACCCCAAACAAGAAACATGAAAATGAAGTTACTCTATTTTTTTCCCCTGTAAAATAAGAGCTGGAGATGCCTAATGCAAAAAATCTACGAATTTTAACTGATCCTACAGCTAAGTATCTTACAAAGGAAATCTCAGATTTTTTTTAACCCTGCTTCCCTCATTCTACAGTCCTACATTTCCATTGTAAAATGCATCAGTCAAACAAAAACAATGACAGATTTGCACCTGGTCTTATATCTGTTTAAAGAGAGATTAGTACATCTTCAGGGAGACTTACATATCTTCTAGAGACAAAAGCATGTAAAACACTTTTAAATGTTGGTATTTAAGATCACATTGTAAGTGCAGGAGTTTGGGAGACCAGGATTCTTCCTAGACACTACAACATTTCTATAATTGGAACCTAGACACAACCACCCTTCACCTTGGTAGCTGAAATCATGAGTGATCTTTTGGATATTAGAAGCTCCGTGGCCTTTCTGGGGTTTTTTTGCCTTCTACTGTGCTTTCCCCTGTTCAGTTTTGTTTCAGGACTCGGTGACTTAATTGAATTTATTTCCATTTAAATGAAAAGTAAAATCTGGTACCTAAATCTCTTCTGTGTGTTCAGAATAAACTAAGGAGATAAGAGGAGCATTTTCTTGACTTAATTTTTCTACTGGAATGCACTTGGTTTGGCTTGTTTCCTTTTTTTTTTTTTTTTTTTTTTTTTTTTTTTTTTTTTTTTTTTTTTTGGCTTGTTTTTGTTGTTTTTTGTGGGTTTTTTTTCTTTCTTTTCTTTTTCTTCTGGCTTGCTTGCTCACTTTCACACAAATATTTCAGTGATCAGTTACAGTTTTATAATTAAATTTCAATAACTTTCCTCTTGCAGCAGACTTTTCATTCTGGGAAACCATTTCCCCTGCCCCTCTAAGTGCAAGCAATCATTCCTGATGGTCTTGCCAGGGCACAGAGAGCAAAGTAGCCAGATTAGCCCAAGATTAGCTATGATCCCAACACTCACAGACACTGAAATGCTGGAGCTATTTTATGAAAGCTACTTCCATCTGTTGGAATTTATGTTAGGATCAGTAGAAGAAATAAATTTTTTATAAATCCAACTCACAGTAGAAGTGAAGAGTAAATGATCAAATCATTTGGTATGGATAAGCCAATATTTTTGACATTCAGGATTGGATTCATGTCACTTAACTCTAGATGTCTCTAAAGCAGTTGTCTGAGTTAATCATCCATGCTTTCAAAGGAGCAACATATATCCCATAAAAAAGCATTTTTTTGTCTAAGATATCTATCTCAGGAGTGCTTTTATTTTTCTCCAATGAATACTGGAGGAGTCTAGACATGAGGTTTAGCGAAAATATTTACCATTTATCTAGCTAAATCTTGGAGAGATGAATTCAGACAGCACAGTGATGAACACCATACAAGAAATCGACACTGTGAAGGATGCTTGGTTGTACATTCAACCAATAACTACAAATACACAAAATTCAAGCATATTTTAGCTTTCCTCGTTATGATCAATACCTTTTTATTAACATATGGTTTTGTTTTAATTGTTTGGTCAGTATATAGCTTCCAGAACTTAAAGACAACCAGTAAGATTTATAAAGTCTATCATATATGGTAATTCATTTGCATGACTGATTTTGAGTTGAAGCCAGAACATTCATCAAAAAGTACATTCAAAATATTCAATTTAGACATGAGAGTGAAACTACAGGTATACCCTGAGTCATTTAGGGGTCTAATTCAGAGAAAAGACACATACACTGGAAAATAAGACAGTGAGGTGAATAAATAATTCCAACACTTCCTCTCTATCCCTCTGTCATCCAAGAAAAATTATATGATAATCATTATAAACAGATATTTTTCTTAAAAATCTCTTATGAGGATTCCGCAGCTTCCTAAGTAATATATTTATTGCTTAATTATTCTTTTACATATGAGATGTTTCCTAAAGTCTTACCTAAATCTCCCCTGTCACAGTGCAAAGCCATTCATTCTCATTCTCTCTATTAGACCTGCAGAACAGTTTGTTCCCTCCTTCTTTAAAGCAATCCTTTATATAACTAAAGACAGCTGTTTCAGTTATTTTCTGTCTGTACTTCTCTTGCTGAAACAGTATTCTCTCAGGTCTTCCTTGTGGAATATGTTTTAGTCTAGATTCTGACAATTTTCCTTGCTTTCTTCTGGATATGTTGCAACTGATAAATTCTTTCCTGAAATGCACTGGTGAAAATGTGATGTATTTTAAAAATGTGCTCCAAAGTACACACAGTCCTTTCAATTTTTTTATGTTCCAGGAGTTTAACAAATGTACTCTATATTTCCTCAAGTCACTAACAAAGATACTGGAAAAAAATACAAGCAGAATGGATCATACCTCCTTATTTGACAGTGAACTTCATATACTTCTTTCTGAGTTAAAATACATGGCCAATGTTCTATATATCTTCTAGAAAAATCATAAAGAAAAAAATTCCTTAGCTCACTTAGCAAAACTTCACACAAACTGTGTGAAAAACCCTAAGAGAATGAGATGCCTATTTTTGATCTGTGTGTCCAAATCCTGTTACTTTGTAACAGAAGGAAATTTACTTTCTCTCTTTGTTCCTGAAAAATCCAGTTTGAGTTTCAATTAGCTTTCCAAATTTTATATACTTTCAAATATATTTGTTGTGATGTAGGTTGTAAATTATGTCACCCATATTATCAATAACCAGGATAATTTCTGCAGAATCACAGTTTGGTTGGGATCTTTGAAGGTCATCTGATTTTCTAACATCTCCAACTAGATCATGTTTCTCAGAGATCCAAACTGATCCTGAATGTTTCCCCCACCTTTCTGGGCAACCTGGTACAATCTTTCACCATCCTCATCACAAAAACTTTATTCATAGAATCACAGAATGATTATTTCTATCTAGTCTAAATCTACTCCATTTTGTAATTTAAAACCATTACCCATTGTCTTCTCATAGAATCATAGAATGATTTGGGTTGGAAGGGACCTTAAAGATTATCAAGTTTCAACCTCACTACATGGGCAAGGACACCTTCCACTCAAGGCCCCATCCAACCTGGCCTTGAACACTTCCAGGGATGGGGGCATCCACAACTTCCCTGGGCAACCTGTTCCAGTGTCTCACCACCCTCATGGTGAAGATTTTCTTCCTAATGTCTAACCTAAATTTATCCTTTTCCAGACTGAAACCACTACCCCTCATCCTATAGCTACATGCCCTTGTAAAAGTCTTCTGCTACAGGCCTTACTAAAAATTCTGACCCAAATTTTATTACAGATGGTCTGTAACAAAAATGAGGTAACGATGAACCCACATTTGCCATCTCCTCTGTTGCTGTTTTTCTTCAAAGATTTCAGAATATTTGAGGTTAAGGGAATTTAACTTTATGTTTTGGGTTTAAGTTTCTCATGCACCTGAGATCAAAGACCTTGAATATTTTCTCAGTGTTGTGAGACACCTCCCAAAGAAGCTCTAGAAGTGGTTCATGGTCAGACTCTGCCCTTCTGTCCTTTAATCCTGCAGAAACTGGTACCTGTGCAACACCATATGCAGTATCTGATAATCTTTTTACCTTGAGGAAGTTACAAAGCTACAAGCAAATGCTGCCAGTTTATGGCCACCATGGCTTTCTATTTATTTATTTATTTGGAAAAAAGAGATGTAAATAGAACAACGACTTGCAGATGACATGCTTTCAGTGAGCATATGGGAAGAGGTTTGGCTTACTCCACAATGGGAATTAATGATCAAAGATTCAGGCTATGTCAGGTCCCAATTATGCTACACCCAATCTGCAGCAAGATTTTTGCCTCTTCTTTGCATTTCAGAGTCTGCAGCCTCCACATGAAATGCACTGTAATGATATTTCATTAAAATGCCAAGTGATAAAGATGAATGGAAACTTGAGAGGGGCTGAAGAAAAACCCTGATTCTAAAGATAGTCTGATAGCTTTGCTCATGCTTTATCAGATGCCATTACCCTTCCCACTTCACTAAATGCCTTCAAATGAATGTCAAAGTCCAGTAACCTTTCTTATGACAAGAATGTGTAGAGAATGTGTAGTACATCCAAGCACACTTGCAATTATTACATACTTTTTTATTGCCCCCCAAAACATTTACATGTCTTATTGGCAGTCTGTATTTTCTTTGCTTTTGTTTGTCTATTATGTAGCTGTAACAAAGGATTCAGCTAGAACTGCCTCAGCTGAAAAGTCCAACAACTTCTCTGAAACTTAAAAGCAGTACTGAAGCCACATTATTAGCAAAATTAGCTATCAGAAAAAAACTCAAAAATTATTAGCTTAACAATGCAGCAATTAAGCCAACGAGTGGAAAAGAGAAAAAAAAAACAAAACAAAGCAGGTGCTAGGCATGCTCTCTGTCAGACCAGCATTTTAAAGTAACTTCAGAATGTACATAGTGTCTCTGAATATCCAGTTATCTGAGATGTAATCTTGGGTATACCATCAGGAATATTGCATATCAATATTTCAGAAAAAGGAGAGAAAATAGGAAAAAGTTAATTTATTTTGTAAAAAAAAAAAAGAAGTATCTTCAAATATTTAATTTACTTTTCTTCTTTGTTCTTCTTATAAGCTTTTAATTTAACAAAAAAGCTGGCTTAGTCATAAATATTCCTTGATTTTAAACATTATAGCTTAAACTTTTCTTCTCTAGTGCCAGGACTTAAAGATAAAATTCCTCAGTTAACTAAAACCTATAGACAGTAATGTTGTTACTAATAAATTATCTTTCTTACACAATATCTTAATTGATGCAAAGCTATTTCCCAGAAATTGCTAGCTTCCCAACAGCTTCCAGTTTTTTTCCAGTTCCTTAAACTAACTCATTTCTCTTTTGACATAGACCAGAATTAAGATATGATTCTTTCTTCTTATACTGGTGCATCAGAAGATTTCATATATTGGTATTTATTGAAGTGTAATGACACTGAATTATCTTGCAATGCCCAGGCACTTCCTCTGAGAGACTGCAAGTATCACTCACAACTAAAACCTGAAAAAAAGGCTTAGAATCTGAGTTTTTTAATAATAAAATCATATAAGGGAAAAAAAATACATGAGAAAACATTTTAGTAATTTCTTCTAAACGCTCCAATACATTACAAGCTTAAGTATGTGTATATATTTAAATATTTTATTCAAATCTGTGCAAACCCACATGCAAATAAGTTACAGAATTTTAAAGGGAGACAAACAATAAAACAGAGATTGTTTCAGCTCCCTCTACCCTCTTTTTACTCCTCCTCTGAAAATAACTGGTGGGCAAAAGGCACTTAATTAATAAGCTCAGCTCATTTGAGTGTCTTCACAAACACTTCTCAGAGTATCAGAAATCCAGAACTGATCTTTTCCAGTGATGCTATGTGCAAGACACATAATGTAACGTCTAGATACTTGAAGAAAGAAACAGGGAAGAGGAAGGCTAGAATTACATGATCTTCATATCATGGACATGGTCCTACATGATTAAATGTCTTCTTGGTGTCCTCATTAAAAAAAATAATGCTAAAATATTTGTCAGAGTTCAAAGTCATAAATCAGAATGATATGAGGCCAATATATAAAAATGCCTTGGAGTAAGAGATTCAAAGGATAATTTATCTCAACTGAAAGTTCAGTGCCCAAATCTGAGTTACTCCACTCTCCTTCTGCAGGCAGGGGAGAGAAACAGGCACCCTCTGAAGGCAATCAATTAAAGCTTATCACCTATCACACGCATTTTCAGGGGAGAAGAAATCCCCCCATGTTTAGAATAAAAAATCCTAATAATTATTTCTAAGGTTCAATGCCATGAACATTATTAAAAGAGTACTGCTCATATGTTAAAAAGCAGGACTAAAAGGAGCCTGCAATATTAGCAAAGTCTCTGTTTGCTGCTCACATAACTTTTGATTCAAGCTCTATATTTTTATCTGCGTTTTACATATTAAGATACAGCTTTTCATTTAAGTAGAATTAAAAGTTAGGTTACTTTTATGCTTCTCTTGTGGAGGATGGGCATAGGTTTCCTTTGATTATTCTGGTGAAGGGATTTGCATACAATTACAGAGACAATTTCAGTTCCTAGCAGGAACAAACACAGGATGAAGTAAGTACTCACCATATGATTAGACTAATTTATTATGTCCCACTGAGGCAAGTTATATTCCAAGAAGTAATCATAAACCCGTGTTCAAAGCCCTGGTAGAATGAATATATTTAACAATTCAAATTATATTTCAGCTGTAGAAACTGACATTTAGTGAAAAACATGGAAATGGGCAAGGTATAATGAAAAGATAACAGCTAAAAGAATACAGACATTAAAAGCTGTGATTGGCCTGTCTGAAAACAGGCCAGGATAGAAAACTGTGATAAAATCCTGGCAGGTTTCTCATATTAAATATATGTTGATCTGGACTTTGGTTAGTTTTAACTGACCTTGACATTAATGTCTGAAGCTGAACACAGTGACCAGTCAATAACTGCTCCATAAAAGTTAAGTGCCTGTAACGTTTCATTATACAATGGCACTTGCATTGGCCATTTTGACAGCAAATCATCTTAAGAAATTTGTTCATTTTGGAGCTGGGTATCATTCTTCTCCTGAACAGCTGCTTACTCACAGAAAAATGCACTCTGGTGACAGCCCAAGTCTTAATAAAAAGGAGTGAGTTTTTCTGCATAAGACTGGCTAGACTAAAAAATTACATAGGTTGCAAAAAAGTGGAAACAGCGTCTAATAAAAACGGACATTTCTTAAATATTATTCTATTTAGGGCATCTCCATGAATAGAAACAAAAGGCACAATTTGCTGTCTGTGTAAGTGTTACACAGGAGAGCTGTGGTAGCAAGATACCCTCTCCCCTTCTTAAAAAAGCACAGGACTATGAATGTGTCATTGGATGTCCCCGAGTCCATTTTGTTATGATCATTAGGAGAGAGTGTCCTGGGTGATTTAGTTTTTATCTCTCCATCTGGAACAGATCCAAATCCCATAAATAATGCTAAAATATTTACAAAGACAGAAAGATAGAGAAAATTACTCTGCAGCACGGTGCAAAGTCTATCTCAGAGAGGAAGTAAATTTTCTGCAGTCTTCATACAGTGCCTGAGTAGTATATAAAGAATACAAAAAACAACAACAACCAAAAAAACACCTGCAGAACAGGAGGGAACTGACTGAAAAAACTTAAAAAACCTTAGAGAGGTCAAAAATAAAAATGCTACAGAAGGCTTTTTTCATCTGACATGAGTGACAAGTAAAACCCCAGTAACTGCTCAATAATTATAAAATATTTTAGATGTCCTAGAACGTGTGTTTGGCATTTTACATTGTAACTTAAAATGAAAATAAAATAGTAAATATGGTATGATTTCAGTTCTGCTAGTGTAAAGCCAGAAAAATCCCACTTCAACCAATTTTTTTGAGGTTCCCATTTCTGTACTTGGAAACTAAAAATCTATTTTTGAAAAAGCTGCAGGAGAAGATAATCCATTTAACTATACAATATCATTTAACTTATCTTGGATTTTCTTACAAACCAGTGCCTGGAACAACTCTATGATCAGTGCTCAAAAACTACGATGAAAAAACTGCTTCCCACTAATACTTTTTTATATTTTAGTTTATGTTTCCACTGCCCTTTTTCATGTGACTGATATTATTTTATATTAGAATACCTTAAACACTATAAGTTACCTCAACTGTCTTATTTTCCTCAAGAGATACAATGTAGATTTGAATTTTCCAGTCTGTTTAATGCAGTGATGTCCAGCCTTTTCAACCCAAGGGCTGAAATGTTGTTCCAAAAAGGTCAGTGGGCCACAATTAATACTTGAGGGGATTTTCTCTAGAAGCAGAGTGGAAGGGAACAGACACCACACCCAGCTCTGTTGCTGATGATCCTTAAGCATCTTCAGGACACTGGATAACAGCTGTAAAGCTGTGAATAATTCTGGAAATGCACTGAAGTTTTGTCTATTGGCACACTGAAGGAACACTCACACAACAGCTTTGGGCTGTGACACCAGGCTGGGATGCACACAGTTCAAGGTATCAGAGACAGAGTGACCTCATTCCTCTTGCTAAAGCTACCTGCTAAATCAAGTTCAAAATAATTGATCAAAGACTAATTAATTACAAATAAGCAATCATCACCACTACAGAAACTGGACATTAGCCTCTGTCTCTTGAGAGATGGTTTTATGAGAGACAACTTGCAGAGACATAAGCACCAGGAGGAATTTCCCTGCTGAGCTCTTAACACTGGAGATGGTACATGGGCACAGTATCAATATTTGCACACTGCAGGAGGTTTACACCAAACAGCTTTGGAAGAAGCTGCTCGTAGACCTTGCTGCAGTTGGAAGGAGTGTGTGAATCTGCAAGATGCTCGTGTGTGCTGTTTCCCAGCCTGTTCTGGGGCCAGGCTGCCTCCATGGGCTGGAACTGCTCTGAAGCACCATGTTTCAAGTGTTTCCCAATGTTTTTTGTTATAGACACAAAGAAGATTTTTTTCCTTAATAGAACAAAGGAGACATAAAACATCTATTCATGGAAGAACACAAAATACCAGTTTTACTTCTATTTAGCACTCCAGAAAAAATTGCATCTTGACTTGTGTATCACTGAATGAACTGAGGAATTTAGGAATCTTTTTGCACAAGTGAAAGAGTTGTACCTACTTGACAGATATTTCTTTAAGGTTTTATTGCTGTCTGAAAAAATTATTAATATTCACTATTTAGTTTTCATCTTCACGGTAGTTTAAATGAGTAAGTCCTTTTTCAGTAAGAGTCTGGTGTTAATTAATTTTCATGATTAGAAAGGTTATTCTGATCCTGAGACAGTTATCATTAAATATGATAGGCCTGCAAAATACATTCTGTTTTAGAAAACAGGGATAAAAGCGTAGGCACCCTGCTGGGAGTAACTGTTTGCACTTATGTAAATCCTGTGCTCAAAGGCCTCATTGTCCTAGGTATTGTACAAAGCATGTATGCAGAAAAAGTCTCAAAAACCAAGACTTTGGCAAATAAATAGGTTCAGAGACAGGGAAAGTTAGTTATTCTTATTTTTGTTTTTAATTAACTTAATAAGACATTTCAAAAGCATTTTTTCACATTTATCAGTCTAAAACCACTTGCTTTTGAATATTCATTAATTCATGCAAAATATGAGACAAAATTATCCAATATAATGCAAATTAGACATATATTTGAATATTTAAATATGCATTTTTATATTAATATTTTTTCTTTTAAAATATAGTCAGGAGTAAATGATTTAGCTGAATTACTTGGCATTTTCCTTTCCATCATTCTTTTGCAACATTACAGATGACTCACTACACAGTCCGAATTCTAAGTTGCATTTTTACAGAATAAGAACTACAGTAATACTATAAATAGCACTTTTTTAGAATTCCTAATAAAAGATAGGACAAATCCTGTTGTATAACTCCTAAAATATTCATACTGGCTTTAGTTGGAACTGCTCACAGGAGGAGAAATCGGTCCAATATTTGAAATCTGACATAATGAAAATTAAAGACCATTTAAGTCTGAAACCTGTTTAATTCATTAACTGGATTTTTAAGTGTAAAACAACTAATTCTGTACCAAATGAAAAAGTAATTGAAAAAAAAGAAGCAAAAGCTAAAAAAGCACAGACAGGCAAATGACACCCCAGTATGCAGGCAAAAACTACAGGTGGAAGAAGGCAGGCAGGAAGGGGGAAAGTAGTGCTACTTTTATTTGTAGCACTAGCACTGTACCCTAAAGCTGCAATCCTGTCACATAGGATACTAAATGCTATAGGTGAATTTGAATAGTAAGCATCACAATTCACAGTTTGTCCTTACGTTACATCTTGTATTGATATAGTTGTGGTTTTCTTTCCATAAATAGATTTTTTTTCATTTTTTTAGACTGTTGATCTCTTCTGTGCAACTTTCTCTTGTATATCTTTCTCATATACCCAGTTTCACAACTTCAGGATGGTCACACCATGTGTGGCACACAGTTTTGGCACACCAATAGTGCATTTTAAAAAGTTACTGCATATGTTCTATGATAATTTCCAAAAGATATGAGGCAACAGATTTTGATTTTTGAATTATATGCCTTATTTGCAAACTAAACATTTAAAACATCACCAAACATGTCTACCATTGATTAAACAAAGGTTTTTTTCCTCTTCAGAATCTATGACATTTTTGAGAGGTCACTGTCAAAGAGAACTACAAGGGTGAAGTGTATGATGCATTGAATGGGCAGCAATGGCAAAAGCTCTTTTCCACCCTGGGATGATCTCAGTTACTTTAATATCCAAGGTAGTCAATATTTGGGTAGGAAAGAAACTAAAAGGTGCTACCATGCTTACAAACACTACGAAACCAGGGAGATGCTAAGCTTTATTAAGGAAAACTTTCAGCAAACTGGCATGATGGGTAGATGAAGAGCTACGGTGGGTAGTTTGACTATTGGACTTGATCTTACTTGCCTTTTCCAGCCTTGATGATTCTCTGATTTTATTTACATGGATTTATACATGCCTCAGTGAAATTACAAGAATCCAGAACTATATACTTATTGTTACAACTGTTTACCTGATTTATCTGATTTATATTATTTTAATTGTTATTTAAATGCTTATTTGCAACAAAATCAGACTTAAGCTACAAATCTCATGTATCTACACCAAAATGTAAAAATAATCTGGAAAGTGCCCAACAGGTTGGGAAATAACCCTACACTCTGTTTCTGTACAATAGAATTAACAACACTGAAAATCACATTCAGCAATTTCTTCCTCTGTTTCCAGAAAACACTATGTCAAGCTACTCCAAGTGTCTCCAAGGCTCAGATTAAGAATTAGCTGAAGACTGAAGTAATCAAGTTCAAAGATATTGATGATAATCATATAAAAAGTGTGGCTGTTCTTCATTATGCAGCACAGGTATATAACCTTGAGTTCAAGTCTCCTCCAGTTCTCTAGACAATTATTATTGCTGTTGCTCACACTCAAATATGCTGAAATATGAAGAGGGAATTAAAACTTTTTAATGCTATTTTAGTCCCATCTCGTTGCTAACAATTCAACAGAGAATTTCATCTGGTGTTTTTGCATGCAATCTGATAACTACAGAGGGCTTGTTTCTGGCATCAGTAAGCAACTGGGCCCAATCCTCTGCCTCAATTCTTCCTCAATGCCTGCTGCATCCTCACCATCATTTCCCTGCAAGCAGTCCTCCTGACCCCACACACCATTCCACTAGGAGATGAGGATCCTGTGAACACAGTTGATGAAGAAATATGAACCTAAAAGCAGAATTTTTTTTGTATGCATACTCCCAATGAAACCCCACGTACTTAGAGTTGTCTGCTGGGGTAATTCTGTAAATTATATGGTACTCCAGGTAAAATACACACCCAGAAAGGTGGAAAATGCTGCTCAAAGAGGCTTTTGACACTTGCAGTTTATTTTTATATTCAAGAGGCTGGCACATTTTGCTGGTCAAAACCTCAGGATTTTTTAAGCCGACAAGTAAAACATAACAACCCCCCAGAGGAAAAACCAAGAGAAGAAAAGGTCTGCCTGAAAATATTGGATAGGTATTGGGGATAGGATAAAATCCAAAGGGAAATAAATTCATTTCCTAAAAGCACTGTCAAAGACTGGTATATCTAATAAAGAAGTGGAGTCACTTGACCCCAGCTGGCAGAAGACCTCCCTTCCAGACAGTGAGATACAACAAGAAACAGAGGGGCAAATAGTATGAAAGGGTCAGTTGACTCATTTTCAGAAACTTTCTTTTCCTTGACAAGTACATAAAATCCTGACAGATCTTGTTTTTTATCTTCTCAGTAGCCTGATCTTTCTTTTACCTCAGTGGTCTTTCTGGACAGACAATGTTACTGACCCTCAGTTTACAAAATTAAATCCTAGATGTTCACGGAGAATTTGAAAAGGATCACTTTGTATTTGTCTTGGATTCATCTTTGACTCTCCAGATAAAGTTTATTTTTCCTTAATGGCATTGACATTTGCAAAAGTAAAGCAATACAAAGCCTGGGACTAGGGAAAAATATGTCTGGTAATTGTATAACAGCAAAAGCTCCTATTTTGTACTATCAGTACAACAAAGCTTATTGATTGGTTATACATAATATTTTATTTATCCTCTATAGTCTTTTCAAAGCATTCAGTCATATTTATCATTACTATAGGGTTGAAGATAACACGTCGGTTAGATCCTCCCAAAATTAATGTTATTAATTTACAAATGATCAAGCATTTCTGTTCCCTATCTATATAATGCTGGATGGGTATCTTCTCAAAAAAAGGCATATATGCTATTTTTAAAAGTTGCTACAGAAACACTGTACCAGGACGGACATGATATTAGACAAAGACATATCTCTTTTTTCTAATGTTAAAGTAAAATTAAATCTCTGACAAAACACTTGCACAAAATCTAACTATAAGACAAAAATGATCAATTTCCTTTTAAAAATATCTCACATTCCTATGTCCATACTGCCCACCTGGTGGCTGTTTCACAGCCTTCTTCCACCTCTGTTAAATAACCTACTGATTTCCAATATAAATTCACTAATTTGCTTTTGTAATTTCTACTCTGCTTTGTGTAGAAATGCGTTGAATTAACACTGTCCTTTAACGTAAAAATTCCTTCCCTTCTTTCCTTACTTTTACTCTCTTAATATAGTTATGAAAAACAATAACTCCATTTAAAAAAGTGCCTTTTTAGTCTCCTCCCTGGGCATAGTGATGACCATCTTCTCAGAATCCTTCTTTCCCAAAGAGAAACCACAAGAACTGCCATGGTTAGAAGTCTTGCTTTAAGTTTTTCATTTAACACATCCTCCAAATAAAAAAGAAAGTTTTTATGTATTGTGGTTAGAATTATTTACATGAACACCAACAATATTCTTTTTAAAGCAAAAACTATTTATTTGTTTTAAGTTTTGTAAGTATTATGACACTGTAAACAATAGATGATGAAATGTCATATTTTCTCTCCTGTTAATATACAGACTTTAATATACAGACTTTAGTATTTCTGCACCTTGTCCACACCACAGCTCTCCATTTTTTTTAGGTACTGAAACTGGAAAGATTTCATACAGGTTTAAGACAAACCTACTTTTGCCAAATAGTTTACTCCTCCATTCCCTCCCATATGAGGGCATGGGATGATAGGAAAAGGGGTAATGGTTTTAAATTGAAAGAGTATTTATATTAAACATGAAGAATAAATTATTTATAATGAGGATGGTGAAACACCAGAAGAGGTTGCCCAGAGAAGCTGTGCATGCTGCCTCCCTGGAAGTGTTCAAGGCCAGGCTGGATGATGCCTTGAGCAACCTGATCTAGTGGGAGGTATCCCTGCCCATGCAGGGGGGCTGGAACTAGATGATCTTCAGGATCCCTACTAACCCAAACCATTCTGTGATTCTGTGGTTCTATGATTCAGGTTTTGAGAGAAAAAAAGAGAAGAAAAAAAAAACAAAGAAAAAAAAAAACAAACCAAAAAGAAACAAAAAGAAACAACAACCCCCAAAAGGCATGAAAAGGAGGAAAAACAATTGTGAACAATTGTAAAACAATTGTAAAAACAATTATTTAGAAGAGTCTTAAAAGGAAATGAGCACATTTGTAAAGTAAGAGGTTAATTAAAGGACAGGAAAATATTTTAATGGGTTTAATACAAACTACTATAGTCTTTTCTAACACAGTTCTCTGGGGAAGTAGAGGTTGAAAACAGTAATGCTTATAACACACAATCTCATTACGAATATTTTATGTGTCCCTTTCTATGTCTCCCTAATCGAAATGTTCAAAAATGTAAAAATTACATGGACTTCTGTAAAATCTTTGACATAGTCCCCTCACAGCATTCTTATCTCTAAATTGGAGAGATATGGATTTGATGGATTAACTGTTTATTAGATGGATAAGGAATTGGCTGGATGTCATTGACCCATTGGGATGGGTGGGATGTCAACCCATTGGTTGGATGAATTGGCAGCATCAAAAGATTTATAGTCAACATCTCAGTGTCCAAATAGAAACAGCAATGAATGGTGTCCCTCAAGGGTTGTAGTGGGACCAATACTACTTGATATCTTCACTAATGACAGGCAGTGGGATTGAGTGCATCCTCAGAAACTTTGCAGATGACACCAGAAGACCCTGTGGAGCAATTGCATTCAAAACATCTTCAGCCTCAATCTCCTAGGGCATCCCAGATGGTTTTCTGTGTGCTCCATGCCTCAACATTCAGAAGTATTGATGAAGTTAAAGCTAGATATTTGCTTATGAACAGAGCTCCCATGAGACCTTGGCCTTCAGCTCTTCTCCGGTTTTGCTGTGGACAATTTTTTGCATATTTGTTGTAGTCACAATCACAGAATCATAGAATAATTTTGGTTGGACCTCTGAAGACCAGCTGATTTCATTTCACTACTCCAAACAAATGTTCAAGGTTTTTTCACTTGAAGTCTGAAGATCTGAATTTTGATGGAGAATCTAGAATCTAGAAATTCTCTAGGCTACATACTCTAGTGCTTCATCACTTACACTGTGAAGAATTTTTCTTAATATCAGAAAAAACCCTCCATTGCTAAAATTTTTGAATGCTGCTTCCTCCTCTACTTTTGCTGACACCATAAGGAAAAGTCTGGCTCCTTCCACACCCTTCCAAAATGAAGCTGAAGACTTCAGTACGATCCCCCTGGAACCTTCTCTTCTAAAGGCTGAAAGACCCAGTGCATTGCCAACTCACATTCAACTCATCAGGACCTGAGGTCCCTTTCTGCAAAGTTGTTTTCTATCCCATCAGCCTTCGGGATGTAGGGTTGAGGTTATCCTGTCTGAGGTACAATGTCTGTGTTTGTGTTGGTTGAACTTTATTTCTGTCCAGCATATCAGTCACACCCCCTTGCTTGTTATCAGCTGCAAACATGCTGGGGCATGCATTTTGTCCCAGTGTTCAAGTACAGAGTCGATAGGGATCATTTATTCTCTTATTGACCCTTGAGGAACAACACCAATGCTTGGCTGCAAATTAGATTTTCTTGCAGCTAATCACAACATTTTCAGTATGATGATGCAGCCTGTATTACACCCACCTTATCACTCACACGCTCGAACTGTATCTCAGCTGCCAATAGCATATGAGATAATGTCAAAAGCCTTGATAAAGTCAAACTAAACAACATCTACTGCTTTCTCCCTTGCCCACAGAGACAGTATTTTGGTTGTAATTTGTCAGGCACAGGTAAGTCTATGCTGCCTATTCCACATCACCTCCTTGTCTTTCATATATGTAGGAATGTTTTTTTTTCCATTATCTTCTTGTAGACTGAGCTGAAGTTGCCAGCCTGTACTTCCCAAGGCCCTTTTTCTTCCCCTATTTGAAGATGTGCATGAAGGTTTTTTTTTTTTCCTGGTCATCATGAATTTCCCCTGGTGCACCAGGATCTTTTGAATACCATAGAGAACAACCTTAAATGATGTCAGCTGGCTGCCACAGCACCTTTGAATGGAACCCATCTGGTCCCACGGGTCTACCTTAAAAGGTCTCTGATTCAGTCCTGCACTTCAATTTTGCCACTAAGCTTAGTGACTTGGGAGCCCTGAGGGCAGATCTTGTTAGTAAATTTCAAGATAAAAAGGCACTGAGACTTTTGTGTCCTTGGCCACTACTTCCAGTTCCCAGTGAAAGGTGGATTCACAGGGTTTTGCTCCTCATTTTCTTACCAATATGCTTTCAGCAGCCCTTCACAATCCTTGTTGGTTTTCATTCTACTCCATAGCTGTACGTTTGAGCCATGTTTCTGCAATCTTTCAGATACTCTGTCCCTGGTTCCATCTTCAGTGGACCTCCTCTTTTGCATTTGAATTCAGTCAGGACTTTGCAATTCATCAATGCTAACTTTTTGTCATGCCTGCTTGACTTGCTGTACACTAGAATTTGATCCTTTCAGGAAACTGTCCCGGAAGATCAGCTGGCTTCCTGGTCCCCTTCCTCTCCAGGGTAGAGGTCTGAAGATCCCTAAATGACGTGTTCTCCTTAAGGCTAGGATTGTGATGCTGCTATTTGTCTTCTGGCTTTAGCTTCAGAATCTCATAGTTGCTGATGGCAAGACTGCCATTGCCCTGCACATCTCCTGTCTTGGTCCTCCTTGCTTTTAGCTGCAGATCTGATTGCTCCACCCTAGTTATCTCCTTCATCACCTGTTTCAATAAATCATCAGGATGATCTCCTGAATCTCCTGCATTACTTCCCTCTATTGGCCCTATAGACTTTTGGCCAGACATCAGGGTGGCTTAAGTCCCCTGTGTGTGCCAGAGTCTTGCACTTTTGAAGCTTCTTCCATGTGCCAAAAACTTTCCTCTGCTTCCAATTTCTGACTAGCCAGGATGTAGCACACATACTGCCACACCACCCCTGCTCACATGTCTGACCCCCTGTGCTCTAGGCTCGCTTGCCCTGCTACTTGCACACTGCAGCCATCCCATTGCACAGATTTCAGCTCCTGCTCCTCACCTTCCCAGCCTACCCTGAAGAGTCTGAGTCCGTCTCCTCCATTCCTTGCAGCACTCCTATCCTGTCACTCATCCTACTCCTACAGCTCTAACACCCTCTATATGCTCTCTGCAACTACCTTAAAGGAGGCTGTAAAGAGGTGGGGATTGGTCTCTGTCTGTTCAATGAAGTTACAAGTGGCAGGACAAGAGATGATGGCCTCCAATTGTGCCAGAGGAGGTTTAGACATTAGAACTGTCTGCCCAGGGCAATGGAGGAGTCACCATCCCTGGAGGTATAAAAAAGTCATACAGACATAGTACTTGGGGATATCTACATTGGACTCAGTGATCTTGAAGGACTTTTCCAACCAAGGTAAATTCTATGGTTCCTTTTTGTAATCCCACACAAGGTCTTGGTTTGGTGGATGTGCAGACCATCTAATCCTGCTTGTTCATTCCATGTACTGTTTTCATAGGACTGATAGGACTGAAGTTATAATGCTTCCAACAAGTGAGAGCATGGAGGCCTCCTCCATCACCCTGTTTCCCAGGCACTTTTTCATGGCTTCCCATTTCCTACTGGGTGAAGCCCTGTGACAGTATAAATAAAAGGCTATCCAGACAACTTTGATTTTTAGACCTAAATGCAACAGTTCAGTTAAGGAATCAAATTTAATTTTTATGTTTTTGGAACACAAATTTGCCTGAAATTATTACCATTGCTCTTTATTAACTTTTTTACCCTTGTACTGAAAATAAGCCAGGATGATTTAGCTTATATTTTAGAAGTCAATTCTTAGACTAAAGTGAGGCCTCATAAGCAAATTTAAGACATATAGTAATATTATTAAGAAAGAAATGCTAACAAAAGTATTAACTACTGTAGTATAAATAACAAATAATAATGGTATTATGAAGCATCATAGCTGGGGAAACCATATTTGTTTAAGTTACAATTCATTGCTCACTTAAGATCCTTATAAAAAATACATTATTTTGCAACACTATATCCTCTATAATCCCTGTATATGGGATAAAGCAGAAAATCTGAATACTTGTTTGATTTGATTGGATTTTTTCCTAATGTAAAAAGACTAATAATAGGCTAAGATTCAAAATGTCAAAAAATCCATTATTTATGTTCCAATTTCTCTATTTCCCCATTAGTTTCTGTCTTTTCATTTCAGGGCATTAAAAGTGGTATAAAATGATCAGTCAATGCAGTATGTCTCCAGTCCTGCATTAGCTCACACAGTGGGCCTGATAAATTGATTTCAGGACTTCATATAGCTCTTATTATCGTTTTCTGCTAGAAAGGTGGTTTAGAAAAGCAAAAATCTGTCCTCTTTCATAGTGTACATGAAATGTAACATAAACCAGTTATATTAGCACTTACCTATATAATCAGTCAACAAAGCTCTTAATGGGACAATTTAACACAGACCCTGCTGAAATTAAGGCAGCGTTTTTCCTTTTTTCTCTCAATGAATTGCTAAAATCTAAACCAACCCACATACTTTCTATGAAAAAAAAAAGTGGCAATGCAGTCACAGAGAGTAGGAAAAAAAGTAATGCTGCTTCCCTTTGGAGTATAGTCTTTATACTTTCTCACTTATCTGTCTGTATCAGCTGAAGTCTTTACTCACATCTTTAAAACATCAGAACTCTCTAGTAAGTAACCACATTAAAAATGATAATGTACAATCTTAACTTTGCAGTTCAAATTCCTTAATGTGTAATGTATTGAATCAATCCTGCACTGTAAACTGACCATAGCTTCTATCCTTTTTCTCAGCTATTTCATAATTATTTTATTAATTTCTAACATATATAATTTTTCTTCAGTCATATCCATGTTACTCAATGAGTTTCTTATAGCCTGCTATTCTGATGATAATGTCCCTTTCTTTGTATTCCATTACCCTGCTCTTCTTTCCTCATTGCATCAAATGTAAATATTTCTACCCACTTTCTACATTCTTGCTGACCTACCTCCACCATATTAACATTTATTTTAGAGATGCTGCTGATCAGTGATGCTAATCTCACGCCCACTTACTTGATTATCCAGCATTCAACTCTGATTTCTCCTTTGTGGTTCTGCAGGCTGAGCTGAAGCTCCCTGTGAGCATTTGCTTAGTCACCTCATTATCCTCCCTCACACACTGCTTTTCCATAACACCTGCAAGAAGCTTGACAATGATTAGACTGTCATGATATTAATAATACTTTTCATATCTCCCTACATGAGTTATCCCTTATTTTGCTGTCTTTTTCCTGTCCTGTTTAATATGTAGGTGCAATCGCTTCAGATAACGATCACCTTTCTTTTGTACTTACATGTGTAATTTATTTTCTTTACTACAGTTCTCAAGTGCTGTGCTGGTACCAACAAATAATACTACAATGAACATACTACTTCCATTTTGCTGGTGTAGTTTGTGCTTGCGAAGTTCTGCTGTTAATTCTGTTCTAAAATTGTCATTCTATTAAGACATTAAGGTTGTTGAAGAAACCTAATTTTTGGAATGTTGACTGAGCAATCAGAAAACCTGCATACAATATACCAAAACTGGTAATTTGGTTCTGAAAACAGCAGTTCAAGAAGTACAAAAAGCAAGGCTCCTGATCAAAGTATAACATGAACTATAGGCATAGCACACATTGTCTTGATTCACTTCTACTTATTTTTAATGAATCACTTTTTAGCTAGCTGTGAATATGAAGAATTCTACATCTGAAAACTTGGAAGCTTAAAATCACAGGCTTTGAATAACTCCAGCTGAAATGCCTGCTGAAATGATCACCTGGATATTGTGTTAGTAGCTCTTCTATCCTAGTGGAGGCAAAAAATAGTCATGACTGTATTACACTCCTAAACTAATCCTTCCAGCAATTCTGCCATGTGTAAGCTACTTCCATTTTGGGGAATAAATGCTTTTCTACAGAGTAGAAAAATCAGAACTCTCTGCCATTTTGTATCCAGGCTTTGTTGTTGACACCTTCTCAAAACTTCACAGAGACCCTTGGAAAACTCTGCAGTCACATGATAGGCACCTGGAGATGATGTGTTTCAGTGATCCAAATATACAATAGAATGTAACATCATGCTGTTTTTTAAAAACAGTAGATAATTATACAATAAATATATATATAATAAATAATTCCATAGTATGTGGGACTCACTGTAACAGACCAGACTGATATACTTCAGTATGGACTATTACTCCTCAATCTCCATCACTTTCAGTTTTCAACTTCACCCTGACAGAATGACTCTAAATCAGATCTAGAAAAAATATATTCGTTTCAAAATTTTAACCTGGCTGTTGTTGACAAGATATTACTAATATAATTAATTTTTTCTTTTCCCTCTAGTCCTTTCACCTTGTCAGTAATTCAAGATTGTCAGTCCTTACATACAGCAGCTGCACACTAACAGTGGCAAGTTGAGGCTACCATGGGTACAAGTGCTTCTGCTTCTTATTTCATTATCCCATCATAATGTGCATTTTTGCAAAATCACAATAAAAATACATTGAAATTGGATGTGGAATTAGGTACAGTGCAAGACCTGAAAGAAGCATCAGTTCAGGGACAGAATTTTGACACAATAGTGTCTGTCAGGAATGTGTTCTATTATCTATCTAATTATCTTCCCTCTTCCTTACTATGTTCCCACTCTCCCTTCCTTCCACCATAAGGACCCACAACAAACTTCCAATACAACACATAGAAAAATTTACAGTGTGAACACATGAAACCCGGAAAATTGGAATTAAATGCTCTTGCAGTAATCACAGATCATGTGTATGGTGACTAGAAATAAAAATCAAGTTCAGTAGAGCATCAGTGAGAAATACCAAGTACTGAATATACCCAGCAAGAAGTAATTACAGTATGCAAGGGAAAAACAACTTGAAATTTTATGACATTTGTACATTTATTATTGTCTGATGTGGGATGTTTTGCATTAATGTAGTTACAGTTTAGAGAAGCTATACTAAGATCAAAAATGTTCATTCTGCATAATAATTCCACCAGAAAGAAAGACAATGAAAGGTATTTCTGTTGGAGTTTATAAAAACATTAAACTTAGTTATAAAGCCTTATGCTGTATAAGAGATACTCAGCTTTTCAAAGAAAAGAAGTTAAGAGCTGTCTCTGTTAGAGGAAAGGTAAAATGATACAAGAAACCTGTCATGAACAATTATGCTGATTCACGTTGTAAACACCATTATAATGTATGCCCACCAGAAAATTCAGAGGTATGACATCTAATGCATTAAAATTACCTTTGTCATTGCCTTATCTATGAGGCAGAGAGCTTTGCACACATTTCCCAGAAGAGAAAAAAGATCAGTGAAAAATTCTTTCAAAACTACCCCTTATTTCTAACTTGAAAACTGAATTTCAGTTAAAGAAAGTATTCTTTCAGAATTTTCTTTTTGGCATTTCACTAGACTGCACACAGAGTGCACTGCAGTTGTATAGAAGCAGCCATTATGCCACCTTATCTAATCATAGTTACATGAATTGAAGCTTTGAAATTTATTTAGATCACATAGTCAGCATGAGCCCTGAATAAGGAAAACGTGTAATTGCATAGCTCAGGGGCAGGTTTGGGTGTGCACTGTGACCCAGAAAGTCACATTTCAGTCCCCTGCTTCCTCCTTGCAATGGGAGCAGCAGGAGCCAGGCATGCACCAGGTGTACTTACATGGCCTCCTGACAGCTTAGCTGCTGTGAGGAGAGTGCTGGGGGTCAGAGCTTCAGTGGCCTCTCAGGCTTTCTCCATTAGCTCACAGAGGTGCAGCAGACTGGGGAAATAGTGCCTGAAAGACGGTTGCTCCTTTTCTCCTGTGGCTAGCAGACCCACAACACGGTCAGCCTTACGTTATGCCCACATCTTCAGAGGCACTGAAGGAAAAAATTCAGCTCTTGGCATTGTGTATCTGAGAAGGAGGATATTTCCACGCAATTAGATTATCCCTATTTCTTGTGTGATTAATTCCTCACGTGCAACCCACTGAAGTCAGGAACAATTTAAATCCTGACACTTACTGGCTTTCAAGAACTGTTTCTGCATTGAGTGTCACAGAAAAAAAGGATAAACTGAGGTGGAAGGAGATGATAATCTACAGAATACATAATGGAGCAATGTCACAGCTTTTTTTTTTCTCCCTGCTAAGGGGCCATGTACCCAGCACAGTCTAACCTACAGTGAACATTGTCTGTCTCTGGAGTTACTTTACCTTAAAGCAGAGGAAAGAAATCTTCTGATAATATTATACTAGTGACACCATAACTAAGATTGAAAAAGGCTACTACTGGTGCAAATGACTCCAGGTAAGGTTCCTTACTCTTTTAAAATTGCTACTCAAAATGTAGTATCAGAACAATATTAACTCTTTGAGGAATAATTGCTTTACCTATCTGAGGCTAAATATATTGGGCCAAAGCTTTTGCAGGTTCACAAAGTTCAGTGTAAAAGGGGAGAACTGCATCCTTCACATGACAAGACTCGAGGCAGCACCAGAAGAGAAGGCTAAGGGGAATGTTGTTCTCTTCAACTCCATAATGGGAGGGTATAAAGAAGATGGAGTCAGATTCTTTTGGTGGTACATGGTAAAAGGAAGTGGACCAATAGAGACAAGTCATAAAACCAGAACTTCCAGTTCTCAAAATGAAAGTAGTCAAAGGAAGAGATTTCCCAGAGAAGATCTGGGAAAGTCATCCTTGGAGATACTCAAAATCTGACTAGACAAGGGATTAAGCAACCTGCTTTAAGGCTAAAGTTGGCCTATATCCAAGTGGGGGTTTGGTCAGATGACATCCAGAGGTTCTTTCTAACACAAAATTATTTTGTGATTCTGTGGCTTTACAGGGCTATTGGTATTTTTTCTATTGACTAAGATGTGTGCTTCAGCCTTGTCTGTCCTTAGTTGAAACCTGCTCTCCAGCCTTACCCCTCAGATCATGCCAGCTCAGCCTTTGTGACTCCAGACTGCAGCATCCCGATGCAGTTTGGGTGAGCTCACTTGACAAAATCCACCTAAGCATGCACAGACCTTTACTTATCATTGTTCAGGTGACATCCTGTATATGCCGACTATATCCAGCTTTAGTGAAACTTTCTATGAAACAGAAATCTGCTGCTCTTATTTCTTTGTTATAAATTTGTGTTTTATGCCTGGTTAGCCATGCATTTGTTTAGTATGCATTTCTGACTGGATGCTTCACTAGAAGTCCTCTTGGTTACATGCAATAATCAGAAAATCTACAACCCATGTATGGCAGAATGCCCAGGTAGATTAACACAGTCAACCCATCTGGCCTTATAACCCCTGAGCTCTCATTGAGTTGGGCTGCAGGAATGGTAGGAGGTACTGCATTTCTTCACCATTTATGTGCTATCTGTCAGAAACATGCTGCTTTACAATGCTAATTCAAATAAAACAGAGGGAACTAGAGACAGAAAGAATGTCATGTCAGACGTTCTGTTCATGTCTAATAACACAGATTCTCCATCTCTTTCCATCTGTGGTCCTGTTTTTAAAACTGTATCAATTCTGCTGAATTAAAGAAACATATAAATAGAATAGGTAAATGTAAATCAAGATGAACAGACAATCCAATACTCAACAGGGGTGTTAATTAAAAACGGCAGGAGCTATGGTATTTTCTCAATGAAGAAGACAGAAACTTCTGCTGTATACTAGCTAAAGGCTTAAAAAGAATTTATCTCTATTAGCAATTAGAGGGTTTTTTGTTCATTTGCAGTGTTTTTAATTTTTTTCTTTTGTTTAGGATATGATTTTTTCCTTTAAAGAAGGTATCTTAATTTCTCATTTTCACACTACAACTCTCACCATGTTCTTGGTACATGAGCATGTTAACAAATGAATGTGTGCTTCTAGACAAGGAGGTAAAAGTGATGAGTAACATATCCCAGAACCATCTTTCTAGTTAATATTCTTCCATTTGTTAACAATAAATAGCAATTTTTTGCTGGCTCTTGATGTGAACTTGCTTTGGCTGTTATAATTGCATTATTCATTATTAAGTTGCTTCTACAAAGTACTTTGTTGCACTGAAAGTCTGCAGATACATATTTATTATGTGAAATTTGTGTGGGGGACTCTTCTAAAGTTATTGTAAAGACCCACCATCACATGCCAGAGTGTCCTAAACCATAGTCCGGATGTTGTCTTGAAATCACGTTTTCCTAATGTACTGGTTGTCAGCACCTCTTAAGAGAAGGCAGCCTCCACCATCTCATTTTCCACTCTATTTCATTGTTTCTCCATCCTCTGTGTAGTTCTGTCAGTTCTGGTCCCTTGGTCCCCTGCTATGTGCAAGCCAATCTGCTCTCTCCCAACACACTGGTGAGGAACTAAGAGGGCAGCCCAGCCCAGGACTGTCCTTCTGCAGAGAATGGATCAACACTCGTTTAAGAAAGGAATAAGCCTGAGCCATGAAATAAATACCCACATCTAAAAAAAGTGTAGATAATTTAAAGTATCCGATTTACACACTAATAAGCATAGTTTTGATAGGAAAAGACCAAAGACTTTCTATTGACCTAGCAGTGTAGTCCTCTCGATTTGCCTGCATTTGTCTGAGAGGATTTTGCCTTGTTTTAGCAAACATTTAGCAGTCAGCTGGCTACTGCCTATTTAGCTTCTGTTCAGCAGTGTGCAGCTGTGTGGTACAGCACCTATTCCTCATTATTTGATAGTGATAAAATAGTCTTTCTGCATAGGTTGAGTCCGTGAGCTGTAATAAAAGTTCAAGGTAGAGAAATACAGTCAGAGATGAAGAGCAGGGAGGCCCAGCACTGTAATCACAAATCTCAGTGGTCAGTGGCAGGTCACTCAGTCAGCTGAAAGGCTTTCCAAGAACAACACAAAGAACAGAACAACTGCATAAATTGGAATTGGAGACCAACAAGAAAGACCAAGTAGGGAGTCTGAATTAGAAAATATAAAAAAGCCCTCAAGAGGACTGTGGAGGAAGAAACATTCACCAACAAGAGTGTAGAAACTTAAAATGAACTGGCAATGTGTTCACAGCCCAGAAAGCCCCTCACATCCCTCACATCTCTCACGGTCCAGCTCCCTTTGCTCCTTCCTTATGTGGAGGAGGATGAGCACTGTAAGTCCTAGCATGACTCTAATATGACAAATTGTAACTTAGATTTTGGTTAGACTGTTAACACTTAAATTAAAGTTATATTAAAGTCTTGTCTATGCAGGACAGCTGTGTCCACTTTTGATCCTGACAAGATTTTTGCTATAAGTATCACAAATTCAAATTCACAAAATGGTTTGGGTTGGAAGCGACCTTAAAGTTCCAACACCGCTGCTGTGGGGCTGGTTTGTAAAAAGTCCCATCCCATTCTTGCAGGCTCCCTTCAGGGACTGGAAAGCTGCTAAAAGCTCACCTTGGAGTCTTCTCCTCTCCAGGATCAACAACCCCAGATAGAGGGACATAGGAGAGCTACTCCAGCCCTCTGATCATCTTCTGGACTTGCTCCAACAGCTTTGTGTCTTTCTTGTGTCGGGGGCTCCAGATCTGGACACAGATTCCACATGGGGTCTAACAGGAGCAGAGTAAAGGGGTAAAACTGCCTCTGTTGACTTGCTGGCTATGTTTCTTTTGATACTTACAGGATATGGTTGGCTTTCTGGGCTGCGAACACATTGCCAGTTTATTTTAAGTTTCTAAGTTTCTCATCAACCACTGTTGGAACTAGATAAGTTATTATCCATCCTATGATTCTATGCTTATACCTAAAACCATCATCAACTTATTATTAGTATAACTGACTGGCAATAGACAAGTCAGAATTTTTTTTTTTTTTCCCAGGGGAACTCCTTTTTACCTATCAGACTGTCCTAAAATATTTTGTAAATAATAAAAATGCTTTGAACACTGCATATTTTATTGATTCTTATGCTATTAAAAACAAAACTCATCAACATCAGAGCATGTTTAGATTGTCTAAATATTGTAAAGTGTAATATAGATTCAATGCTCCATCTGAAGCACGTAACTGGGTTCTTTGAATAAAGGTTACATTAAGCCACACATAAATTAAGGTCTTTTGGTAACAAATGTGTTGTCGAATTTGCATTAAAAATGAAAGGATATCAATCAAAACATGAATGCATTTTAAAAACTGTGGCTCATAACTTTATATTCCACCAGATTTTCACTGGGAATACATGTGAACACAGTAGATAAGGAGTTAATACATGTTTTGAAGATTTCTGAACTGAAAGTTATTTACTTCTCATCTTAGTAGAAGATGAGAAAAGGTTCAGTCTGCAATGTACTAATATATCACAGGAAAATATTCTGGAAGTCCCTTTTTTTTTTTTTTTATTCAAGCACTTTTAAGTGTTTTCTTCTAGTTGTGATATCTTGTCTCAGAGCAGTTTGGTAATTGGCTAATTGTGAGTTTGTCACTAATATTAGACTTTTACACAAATGTTGAGAATATACCACAAATAATTTCCTAAAAAATAGAGATATGTAAAACCTGAGATATGTAAAACTGAAAGAGATTTTAGACTTTTAGGTTCATTGCCCTCTTTATCTATGTCTTGCTATATTTGAAGTACAGGATTTTTGAGTTACCTGAAAGCAGAGGAATTGATCACCTGGTTTGTTTTTTTTTTTTCTAATTGACAGTCTTCACAGAACTTCTATTGCTGTAGTTCAGCAAATCAGATCCTATTTCTTCAAGGCCATCCTAAGACTGGTCAGAAAAAAAGCCTCAACAATGTTTTCTATGATACAAGTACTAATTAATTATTTATTTTTTAAATTAATTAAATCATTTATTAATTTTTTTCTTCATATTTGAATAAGTTTTCCACTGTGTGGTAAAAGAGTTTGCAATAACTTAGACTGTCATAAGCACCAGATGTAGAAGCCTCTTACATCATTCCTGCTTAGGCAACTGGTCCACAATAGCAAAAAAATAATACAGAAATGCCCACATCTTTTATTCCACCACTCCACCATTTATATTTATAATTTATTGCTCCCAATTCTAACAATTTTAGCTGTCCGAAAATTAGCTTAGTATTTAGCTTGAAGCATTAGAGTTTTTCAGTTCTCCACACAAACATTAGCCATCTGTACCAGCTCAACGGCATCACCCGAAGGTGAATTTTGCAAGCTAACAGCAGGAAAAACAGGAGCTTCTCCCTGTGAAGAAACTTTATGTTATTCAACTTCAGAATCAAAATTAAATGTTTCTTCCCCTCAAAAACTAAATTTTCACTTTATGATGTTATTAATTTTAAAAAACATTCTTGAGTTTCATGGTAATTTTTCATTCAGGAGTTAGAGTGATTACTTCTCAGTGTTTGTTTTGCTGAAATCTCTTTTTTTTAATAGGTTATCTTAGAGGTCTACTACCTACTGTCATCTGGGATAAATTACTACAGTCCTACCACATACAATTGGACAAATTATCCAGGAGAAATTTGGGCCAGAGAATTTTGAGAGACGGGGTCTGTATAATTTTATTTGAGAGTAATTTCCATTACTTTAACTTTACAACCTACAATTTTTTTTACACTGAACAAAAAAAAATTCCAATTCATTGAGTATCCTACCTCTTACCATATGCAACACCAGCTGCTTCACATAAAGGCCAAAAAGCAGCTGATATGTGTTAAACTCTTTGTCAGTTTTTATCGTACTTCCTAATCTTCAGATACTTAGTTTAGAATCTGACACCAGTTGTCATCTCCCTTGCAATAGTTCCCTTTTGACTTTTCTAGAATAAACCATGATATTATTACTCATAGCAATCTCCAATTGATAATTGCAGAATACTGTATTTTTGCCTTCACAATGTCCTACAGGCATCATTTTCATATTATAATTTCAGAACTGTACACAAAACTGTTCACGAGCTTTGAAATTGCCATTTTTCTATGGCCATTTGAATCTATAATATCTATAGAGCTACAGATCTACTGTATCTTCATTCATGTGCACTGACATGAAGAAAGAGAACACCTGGCCTCTTGTAACAATAGGTTTATTTATTCCTTTCATAGACAGCTTCTGTATTTCCTCTGAATCATTTCAAATGCATTGAATAAAATATAAAGCCATCTATCCCTTGTGGTTCCCTTGGTAGCTTCTTTCCCCTCCAGTGAAACCTTAGTAGTCCCACAGTTTTAATGGTTAACATTTGCTGATGTCTGGATTCATTACGTTAGGCATTTTCTGAGTCTAGGACTTGGGTCCTTTACACTTTTTTGGTTTTTTTTTTTCTTTAAAATAGTGTTCTAAGTCGTTTTCTTTAGAGCTTTTGACTCTTATTTCCCCCATCTTGTTAGCAGCTCTTTTAAAAATCCTTCTTGCAAAACAAAACTAATATTTTTACTTTTTTTGTTGTTGTTGTTGTTGTTGTTTTTTCCTTCATGAAATTTATTTAAGTCCTGTTGGGTATTAAAATACTATCCTTGAGTGAAACTCCTGCCCTCTGCATTTTAAGCAGTTAGCATTGTCAGTCTGTACTCTGTATTATCTGATTCCTTAGAAGAGAAATGTAGTGGCTCTTTTTTCCTAAGGATCAAAACCAAATGTTAAATAATTTGTGGAGGACAAGGAAAAACAAGGAAAAGATAAATTAAATGGATTATTAAATGCTAGTAGCACCAGAACTTTTAATGTTCGCTATGAATCATAACCATTGTACTGGCCTGTATAAATGTAAAGCTGAGGGGAGCTAACAGCAGTTTGAAAGAAACATCAGAAATTAAAGTCTAGATTGATCTTTTTAACCAAAGTTATCCATCGTTTATTACTAAAAAATAAGTTCCTAAGTCATTGAAAGGTAAAATAGTTCACACTGGCATACAATAAAACATCTTAATCTGAATGAGTCTGAATTTACTCAAATATTACTATAAAAATATTCCATGAAGAATAATTCAGGAAGTCTCTAACATATATTTCTTTGATTTTTTTCTATCAGAAAGACTTTGTCAGAAGTTTCAAAAACATGTACTTCCCTTTATAAAAAGGCCAACTACTTCAGTCACTAAACTGAAAATATCTTTTTAAAAGATCTTCACATCCAGTACAGTTTTTCCAGTACAGTACTTTTCCAGTTGTTCCTCTGCATAAGAGCAGTGGCAAACAATGTCTCTACCTGCACTCAGCACTGAAATAAAATCAATTGCTTATAGGGCACTACTATTTTTTCTTCATTCAAACTGTGTCAAAGTCCATAAAGAAATAATCCATCACTGTTATATATCTGGTCCACAGCTGTGACAATAAATTCCTGGTTTTGTTCTCATCTTATCCCAGGTAGCTCCACTGACTTAGCTGGAGTTACTCCCAATTTTTATCACCATCAGTGAAAGAGGAATCAGTCTGAAGGAACAGCCATTGCTGTGTGCACTCTATGAAATGCATCTGTGAATCACAAAGTGTTTTAAAAGGTTTGTTTCCCTAATTTTCTTGATTGAAAAGCAATTCAGCTAGGATTTAATTTTCAGCTCCAAATGGTCCTTTTAATTCAGAAGGATAAGACATGCACATACATTAGTCATGCACTAAAGAACCTTCACATTTGCTGTGCTGATATTAACTTATTGATATGAGTTTGATACGACATGGATATCAGTTACTCTAAACTTCCTGTCACATACATCAGAGGCAGACAAAACCTAGCCCTATAGCAGAAAGATAATGCTATAAAAAATATAAACAGGGCTAAGAGAACACACCATAAATATTTATGTTTGTATTTGTCATTTTTATATTTCCATTAGGTCTTACCAGAGATCTTTCATACATTATTTTCATTTCAAATACCTTATTTGAAACTTGAAGTCTATGTATGATTCAAGTACAGCAGGGCTAAATATATTGTCATTTTTAATATAATGTCTGCCAAGAAAGAAGAAGGTATTAACTTCTGTTTAGATGAGACTAAGATTTCACTATTTTAAGAGATAACATTGACCAACACCACGTGGAGGTGAATACACACTTGTGAAATGTACAGTAAATCTCAGTGGGTTGAAGAATGAGGAATCAATACATAAGGCCTCGTATTTTCATGATCATTTATGACACCTTAATGCAAAGCTGATGTAAAATGTTTTAATTCAGACTAGTAATATTTCACCTTCATTCTGCATTTGTTCTTACAGATATAATTACTGTTTGAGACTATGGAGATTAAAACACACAGGAAGTGTCACATGGAAAAGAGGTATATTCTTAGCCTGAGTTAACCAAATCAAACTAAGCTGAGGTGAAATTCTAAGGAGTATTTCTGTTGCTGGATATAGGGAAAAAGAAATTTGAAAGCACACACATGTACGCACACAGCTACTTGTGCACACACACATACTTTTAAAATGGTAAATGGAAGTGTCCCTGGCCTGTCTCCTAGGTCTGTGAAGCAGCCTTCTCACAATGGTGATTCCCTAGCCTCAGGTTAGCAAAAGCTGCAAGCTCCTGTCACAGCAGTCATGTCAGAAGGGAGCCTTGGGAACTGGCCTTAGAGGATAAATGCATAAATGCCTCTTCTGTTGCTTTTGATGACAGCTGGGAATTTAGTCTGCTTATACAGTTATTTACTACTATTTTTAAAAAGCTAAACTACAGAGAAAAATTATTTATATGGCCAGTACCTACTTATTACTATAGATTTTTAATATATATATATATGTCTCTCATCTGCCAAAGACTCCCTTACAAGCTCTCATGTGAAGAACAGAAGATAATGCTGAATTGGAATCCTTATTTTATTACCCAGAAAGTAAGCTATTCAGCTCTGAAACACACACTGTACTTGCTCATAACCAGTAAGAGCTCAGTATGTAAAAGAGAGTCATGCCCTCTACTTGTGCTTAGACTGCAGGATGCTGGAGAAAAAGGTGTTTGCTCAGGACCCAGAAATACCACCCCCAGCACTTCACAGAGAGAACATCTTGCCAAGTTTTGCCAAGGATGAGTCTCTAAATACCTCTTGCTGGGAGTGTAGTAAGCAAATTCACTAGTTATGCCAGGCTGGCATGGACACTTGTTTCTTTTGCCCAGGTTATGGAAATTGTGACATGCGAAGGAGGAACCAGAATTCTGGCAATGATGTCTCCAATTTACAGCAACATTATTATCTAAAAGATAAGAAGAAGTCAAAGAGAACAAAGGAGCAGTGAATGATCTCAATCAGCAGTTATGGATTTCACATGATCTTTTGAAGGATTTTTTTTGGGGGGGAGGTTGGTTTATTTATTTTTTGGTATGGCCTTGTTAACCAAAGTTTGGCTAAGCAAACAAACTTTCAAAATCCTTGCTGGAAAGTATAAAGAATTTCAAGACAAATAAAAAAAGGGATTTACAATACATAGTTGAATTTTTCTTTTGTCCCCTAGCTTCTGAGACACTTCAGTGTTTGGGGTCACAAACTTGTTTCTACATCTAAAGGGGATAGAAATTTCCTCTTTTGTACTTTCTTTTTGGAGAGAAAGGAGTGCTGAGAGCTTTACAAAACCACCTCACTCTTCAGCCAAGATACTCAAGAAAAAAAAATACTTGAAACTGTTAGCTATACAACAGAGACACACGGCTTTGCAGCATGGGGTGAGATGAAGCAGTATGAAGTCAAGAAAACATGGTTTTGACTAAAGCAAGCTAAAATGAGAACTGACTATTTCAGAGGTAAGAGTGGCCTCTAAGGGGTCCATCTTACAATGCCTTGTAAATAGTTATGGCAAAAAAAATACTAAAGAGCTTTTTTCTTGTTGACAGCAATGCTGTTTATCAAACCGTAAGGTAACATTTGTAGTGATTGACCATAGTGATGTCTCAAACTATAAATCTATAGGGATGAGGCCATATTTTGCATTGGTTTTAGCAAAGGAATCTGAAAGACTGAAGGAAAAGTAACTTAGAAAAAATACATGGCAGCATTAAACAGATTTAAGGCTTCAGGTCCCACTAAAGACTTCTGGTCCTGCTCTTCATATTGGACAGTCTGATCTCAGGGAGCAATGTGTAAATCCGTCTAATAGGATTTTATATTAAGTAGGTCAAATTTTGTAACTCCAGTCTCTGACATATATCAGATTTTTCTTTACAAGCCAGATAACTTTTAGGCACTCAGAAACTCCCTCTTTACTATAAGTGGATAGGAGAACCAAAACAACTTTAGTGGTATTTCTTTTAGGCACACTAATTTGTAATATTAAGGTATTAACAGTGAAACAAATGGAAGACAGTCCTGGAAAAAATAAGATTCTTTTGAAGTGTATATCAAGCCCGGTGACACTTTTTGGCCTGGACAAAGAAGACATGGTATTTCAGCTATAAAGATGTTTTCTTTTTCTCACATCTCCCACTGGGGCTTTACACAGCACTTGAGGTCAGTTCACTGCCACGAACCACTCTGTTATCATCACAGCCACTGTGGAATAACCTCTTATTAAAAAAGCAGTGGGTACATGATATGGTGAAAGAGAATGTGATATAGGATATATATATATTTATACATGACTCATCTTCTTAGCACAGGACGATGCCAATGATTGGCTACTGAGAGGTGGATAGCAAATATTAGAGCATGTTGACATTTCTATAAAGAGGTTTGCCTTTTACCACACAAAAACCTCCATGCTGGTATTTAGGGATGCCCTTGCAGGCAGTTAGTGTTGTCCTTCTTTCCAGACACTAGGCAGGTGATGTAGGCTGGAGAATGAGAGAGAAAAAGCTGCAGAACTGCTGCATCAAAGGTTTCATGCCCAATCCAAAAATTATAATTGACTTCGAACCATAACACATTGCAAAGAGCTGGACATAAGCAAGAATGCCATAGAAATAGGAAGTGAAGTTTACAATTGACATGTGTGACAAAACAGAGACAGGAGAGAGGGAGGGGAGAAGACAGGAGTATTCTAGGTTACACTTGTGACTGTGCAGATGCTCCCCAGAGCACAGGGGTAGGAAAGGATGACACCCAACCAAAGCAAGCCACCAGTAGCTGCAATGGGAATGATAACTGCTAGGAGCAGAAAGAGGCAGAAAGAGGCATCAAAGCTGAATGGAGCAAGACCCACTCCTTTGCCCCTGCTCTGTGCACCATCATGCAGCCTGCAGAGGTGTCTGGAGACTAAAGGGTAAATTTTCCCTGTGAAGTGAAATCAAAACAATCTTGTTTTAAACCTAAAAGGAATGCTTGTCAGCAGCGGAAGGTATGACACTCAGTGGGCACGGCCATCCCAAAGCATCTTCCACTTTTGGCAGATCATCTTTACACTTTCAGATCTTCGATTCTGCTTGCAAATAGAGCAAAAAGGATGAAACAAAATTAAAGAAATATAATTAAATAAGTTTAGCCCAGATGGCAGTGGGAAGATGCTGCTAAAGTTATAGTAGTCATGTATATTGCAGACATTATTAGCCATGATTCCAGTTTAGCAGTTTCTCCCGGTTGGTTTAATCTCCACTCAAACTCATTAATTTTTTTCAACTCTTGTGATTTCCAGTCTGAAAAATCGAAAGCTCCACTCTAGATGTGAATGTCCTCAGAGAAGGCAAGGTCAGCTATGTCCCCGCATGCCACCTGGCACACACAGATGCCGGGCTCAGCTCGTCCCAGGGGTTCCCTCTGAGAGTGGTGGGGGCTGGGCCTGGAGCTGGGCTAAGGCTGGGCTGGTGCTGGTGCTGATCCACCTTGTGCACAGCTCAGCAAAGGGGCCAAGAGGACATGAACCCTGCTGCCCTTTCCGGGCTGCCTCCATGGGCACGAGGGGAAAGGCTGTGGCCACTCGCCAGCTTTGGCTGGAGCCCATCCACTTTGCACCAGCTGAGCAGCATGACATGGGCTGGAAAATCTGGCTTAAAGGTTTTTAAACATTTAGAGCCACAAAGGCAAAAAGGGCAGCCTGAGTAAATGGTGTGGCCCGCCCTGACAGACTTCTCAGCTGGGGGAATATAAGAGATCCTTTTTATTATCCTGGACAGGAGCTGAAAAATGACATAATACTGAAGGAATAGGACACAGGGGCATTTGGGTTACTTTAGAGATGATTCAGATCTTGTTATTAATTCTCTCTACTTGGCAGAATGTTTAAAAACTGGCAAGGGAGCATTAGCATTGCTGGCAGAGCATCACTACAGCTGCACAGGTGGAGAGAAATCAGCAAGAAGCTCTTTCCAGCCTGGTGAGGAGGGATAAGGAGCAGGAGAGAGCACCAGTCCCACATCCCAGCGGCACAAATACATGACAGAACTCCGAAGCAGATTGGTTAAAAAACAGAGGCAAGTTCTGTCCTAGCAGGTTGGCACAAGGTAACCAAAGCATGTCATATGTTGGTATTTGGCCACTCTACATAGCAGATGTCTTTTTCACAGGTTGAGCAGAGAGGATGAACAATTGATTCAATGGATAGAAAATTGCTGAGAGAAAGAAAAAAACCTGGAAATGGTCCAATGTGTAGTATGTATTTCATAAGTGTATGTGTAAAAAAGAGAGATTATCCTCTCCACAGTTCTTTTAGCAGGTGTTTATCCTTTTTGGCACTGACAGCAATATTTTGTAGCTACACAGCAGACATGCAGAATAAAATTCCTTTCCACACTTGCAAAAAATAATTACCTCTTATGTGACTTACAGCTGCTCTAGTAATTCATCAATGCTGTTGTCCTCTTTCTCCAAACCAACATTATGCTTCTTCTGGAATTTACTGAGAAAACTGCATAATCTCCAAGTTGACTCTCTAAAGGAGTGACCAGAGTGCTACACTGGCTTCCTTTAAACTTATTCATTGCTAAGGAAGATGCTTTCCTATGAACAAAACAGAAAAGCCTCAGAGGAAATTCTAGGCAATGTTTTGATGCCTGAAAAAAAACCAAAAATAAGTGGACAAGTAGAATTAAAACACTCCCTTCACTCACCAATAAATTTTACTCCTGGGGAAAAAAAAAAAAATTGTTTTCCTTCTGAGATGCAGAAAGAAGCGTGAAGCCAGGACAAGGTCACAGCCAGCCTAAGCCAGTGTTTCCTCAGTATAGGTGAGGTGAATCTCCCACCCCAATAACTGGAATAGCTCAGGTAACTCAGCATCTACCCTGGAGCTTTGGACTTCCCTGCACAGTATCTTGAGTGCAGCCCTACAAAAATACCAACCACTGAAAAAAGAGAGACAGAATCTGAGTGCTTGCTCTGAACAAAGTTGAAATTAGACCTGTCCTGGTAATAACTTCTTGTAAGAACAGATGGATTCATAAATCCTGAATGAGGACAGAGTATGGGGTCTGTCTTGTGGATCAGAAAATGTTAGACATTTAAAAACAGTGGCCCAATTCCCTGGCAATGCAGGATGCAGTCAGTAGGTTACACTGAGCTGCTCTATCTGGGTTTCTGAGCCTGCATCTCCTTATACATCGGAGAGTTCCTCACTCCTCTGCTGAATCCACTTATATTAACTGTACTTTCTATTATCTTGGTTTTCAACTTTGCCAGCACTATTTTACCTTCAAAAGAAACTTAAATATTGATTAGAAAATTTTACCTCTTATTGACCAGGCTGGATTTGATGTCAACTGTGAATTTAATAAAACTGCATCACTTGATGCTAAAATAAATAACAATGCAGAGGCTGTGAACATGATACATTTCACACACCTTGGGTAGATGAGGCTAATATGGAAAGTGAAATGGACACTCCAAACCAGAAATATTTTCCAGTGATCTCTAACCTCATTAGGGATTCTCAGTGCATCCAGTAGAGTAGTGTAAATAAAATACACTGTTTTCTGATGAGCTTTGATGAGCAGATGTTCCGGGTTTTTGTTGATTCATGTCTGGGGTGTTTTTAAAACTTTTCTGCTTGTGTTCCATTTCCTGTTGGGGGAATTCAGAATGACCCAGATGAAAAGGGACAATTGTGACTGTGTCTGCCTGGATGCCGCCCAGGCCAGCAGCTGTGCGGTGGCCACCACAAGGAGCCTGACTTCTGGGGGGAGGGATTATGTAATTCAGCCTTGAGGCTACTTGTGAATTCAGCTCCTGGTGCCAATGAAATACTGAACCTCTATGCATTTCGTATTATTACTCTTGTTTGGTAGCCTGGACATGCTTTTGAGGATACAAATAATGAGGTGAACCTCTCTTGTTGCAATTCAGTGATACGGGCATGTGAACTCTTCTTATATACTTTTTTTAGCAGCAATAACGTAAGCAAAGCAAAACTAGAAGTCTTTTCCTTTCTAAACTGATTTAAAATTAAAATAAACTATTTTTTCCCTATGTCTTCTGTTTCATTCAAAGTGTAGTGTTGATGCACTGAAATATATTGATAATATTTTGCTCACCTGGAAACACACACACACTTTGTCCTCCATGGAAGCCACAAACACAGACTAATTTTAAGTCATGTTACATGTTTTGGATTTTTGTCTAGCTAAAAACCTTAATCTCTGACCATTGAGAACAGCAAGATAAAAATGGAAGACAATAGGATGTTCCCAAGTTCTCAAATAGTGTTCAGGGACTGAAAATAGATCAGGCTTATTCGAAGGTACAGTTAGAACAGGAAAGTGTGGGAAAAGAAGTAGAAGAAGGTGTAGGGAAAAAAGCCAACGCTATGATCAAAGAGGAAAAGAAATACAGAATTAAGCATATAAATCTGGGCAAATATGTGAAAGAAAGAATGCAGTAATATGTCCTGAGGTGATTTATGAGATAATGTAGTTTAAGATAATTAAACCTCCCTGGAAATGGGAGCAATAACATAGATAAGACATGTTTTTGGAGGCCAAATCAGACAGAATTTACGAAGTGACAGAAGATGGAATTGTTGCAGTTGTATGCAAAGTACATGATGCAGAAACAGGAGTAGAAACCCAGCACTGGATTCCTCTGAAGTAGTTTTTAAGAGTATTTTAAAGAAATTAGACCTATTTGAAACTATGCTTATCCCATGAAAATTTCTTTTGTTTTTTTACAGGAAGGATATATTTGAATACAGAGATATCTTAATGCCTTGCATTTACCACGTTTTCTAATGAAGTAAACTGCTTCCTTTCCACTCAGTGTCATTCATAAAAATCAAACCATTTCATAACAAGCACCTGCAAATGCATTTTTCTGTTATGAAGAACTAGTTGAATATCCCACTTTAAAAATACTGCTTATCTTTATGTGCTCAAAACTTGCTTACTACTGTGCTTTTTTTTTGTACTGTGCACCTAAACTTGCCATTTGCTTTTAGTTTTCTTACTGTGAACTCTCCACAGAGGAAAATTACAGAGCTCCAACAGCTTTTCTAAAAGGCAAGTGTCTACAAGGGACCTCTCAGAGTAACAACTGTCCCATGCTGATCAAGCTCTCTGCTAGGAGAGGGATCCCAAGCTTTTACTTCCAGGACAGTTTCTTTCTTTTTTATTTCCAGTGACTGTTTAGCATATAATTCATATTTGTACCAGGGATTGAGACTACCAACCATAGTTTTGCAATCACAACTCCTCTCTCTGGTGGCACTTTTGTCACTTACTATTCCCAGATGCCCAAAAGTACTTTAAATGTTCTGTTTAAAATCTGCAGTCGAAGTCAAACTGGAACAAGATGTATGTTCCTTGGCCACAGGAAAATGTCCTGCAGCATCCAGGTGTGCATTAATATTGAAACCCAGCAAATCAGTAGTACAAAATAGAAATTTGGAGTCCTAGGACTGAAGGACCTTTGGGTAATTCTCTTTCCAACTGCAAAATGCTAAGTACCTCAAACATTCACTGCAATTTTAGTAACAGAAGCAGCTGTTAATGCTATTATCTGTAAATACTAGTGCAGGAAATTCCCTGTACAGAAGCAGAAATAGCATCTGTAGTACTGTGATAAGTAGTCAATAATTTTAAACGGATCTCTATACTTCCACCTCTCCTCTTGGCATTGACCAAAGACAAATTATTTGTATAAATATGTATGCAAATAGAATTCAGCTGTAATTAATGAGGGAAATGCCTAACATACACTCTACTTACAAGCAAAATGCAACTCAAAATAGCGAAAATCTGAATACATTGGAACACATATTTTTCACAGAAGTAGTAAATGCAGAAAATTATAGATTGCATAGATGATACAATGACTGTTCAATCAGCTGAATTAAGAATGTGCTACTCCAGAAATGTCCTTCAATACAAACAGTTTTACTTCACAACATACTCAAATGCTGAATTACCTTTATTTCCTATTGCAGCTTCAGAGGAACAATTCGTACTGTGTAAGGGATAAATGTCTCACAAAATATGCAAAGGAATGATCTTGAAGAATTATATTAGTCTAATAAAGTTTGATTCTTTTTAAAAAAAATATGAAATAGAACATTTGTAAGTATACATATATATATTTTTAAAGGGCTGCTTTATTCTGTATTAAAACTTGGAACATTCATCAACACATAGATAATGCTCTCAAAAGACAAGCTAATTTTTCTAACTAAAAATGCATTTAGAAACAAATTGGCACAAGTATTTGTTTTACATTCAGTATTAAATTGGCACTATGTCTGGTCTCTGGCAGCATTGACTATACTCCCCTTTGTTTGCTACCACCCTGTGCTCCAGCACTGAAGCCAACACCTGTGGCGATATAAAAGGCTATGTACAGCAGCTGCAGATTCAGATGTCCACACTGAAGTAAATTTCTAAAGCATAAGCATTTGGATGAGTCTCTGGCTTCCTCACCCGAGTCTTTTCAAGGCCTCCTTTGGAGGTCCACGCTGCTGGATGCTGTATCAATCAACTGTCTGCAGTGTTATTCCTGCCCAAAGTGTAGTGATAACATAGGACAGATTCATAAGAAAAGATGCACTTGGTTATGCTGATGTGATGGTTGCCACAGTCCCTTCACTCATCACAGTTTTTTCCAGGTTTGTCAATCATGGTACCACTGAATCAGATATACTAAGAAAGGGCAGAGCCTATCCTAATGATTAATATAAGTAAGTATCAGGAAACCACAACATGAATTTTCCTCTTATAATTTTGCTCTCTTAAAGTAATTGATTTAATTCATTGAAAAGATTAATAAAAGTTGCATTAGCATGTATCTACATCACTAGCTCTTATTTGGGATCAAATACTGACAAAAACAATTTTTACAGCATACATTTCTCAATGTACAGTATACACAGATTATTTGTATGGGGCAGTATGTACTCATACTCAGGTACAGCCTGTATTCAGAAATGTGCTCAGAGCTGCTATTTATAACTCTTTAAGAGCAAATGAACTTTGCTATGCAGGCAGTAAAAGTAACAACACAGGAAGCTTGGGTTTATTTCAGAAAAAATCCCAACATTCTATACAATAAAGTCTCTTCTTTTCTTAACTGCACTATGACTTTCTTGTGTGGAATAGCTCTTAAATAAATGGAAACAGAAATTAAGAATTATAGACCCCTCTATCCTGCTCGCAGTTAAATACAGATTGTGTGTAACAAACAGCTAAAAAGAAATGTGTTGCATATGCAGGTAAAAACAAATTAATTGCTTGTACCAATAAAGCAATTTCTCTGGTATTATTAGAACCATCCATTGGCAACAGCAATGCCATTTCTATCAGGATGTTGGAATATAAAAGCACATAGAAGCTACAAGTGTACTCTTGAGTTACACATGTGCAAAACTAAGATAAACACTACTGAAAAAAAAGAGCTTACCTCTAAGGAGTCTACAGCATCGTCACAAACAAATCACTGAAAATGGCAAAGATGATTCATTGGCATAGCAACTTGAAAAGCCATATTTAAAATTATCACGAGTCTCTTGTTTTTTTCCATGGCATCAACTAACCCAAAATAGAAGAAAGCAAGTTGTTCAGATCAGGAATATAAAGAGCAGTGGTCAATTTACTGGGATTTTAAGGGCATTTGAATGTTAGGCTCTGGTGCATATTTTGAGTGTTCAGCTAGATGACCAAAACACCCAGAGAAGTTCTGATGCAGCTTAATCTGATCCACATCTTACATGGAATAGCAACATTAGGGGATGCATCTGTACACTTAATGATGAGCTATAATTTCCATATTTGTATTTGGTGTTAATTTCAATATTGATCTAATGTTAAATGGTTTTAATCAACAAGAGGAGTACTTTTATTTAATGAACTTTGAAAGCTCTTGGAAGATTTTCATATGTAGTGGATTCTGAGCTCATTACACGCTGACCATGCTAGTTTACCATTATCACTTTTCTTTGCTGGTAAAACAAAGGAAAGATGGACAGTGACAGTATCAATTTTACCAATGCTGATGCTAGGATCCAGTTGCATCTTAGCTTCATGTGTGCATTTACTACGTATACTTTCAAGCTACTTATGCCTGTTGAGAAGATAAGGACAAGCCAGCATATTACTGGTATAATTATTAATGAGTAATACTGTTAAAAACTAATTTTTCTGCAAATCAATTATTGACAGAAAGCACATTAGTCTCTTCCATTAAAAACATAGAATTTACTGTTACTGAGTGTAGACAGCAGAAGATCACAAGAAGGAGGTTGACAAACTACAGTTTTCTACATTCACTGATACCACTGATACTTGGTAGAACAACTGTTCTCTTTCTGTTTTGTGTGTCAGGTCAGAAGGCCTGCACTCAATAAAACACAACTTTGGTAAATAACAAACACAGTGGTACCTGGATGCCAGTATGCATGACATGATTTACTGCTCATGTGGAGACAAACAGCTTTTTCAAGAAGTCTAGTGAGAACTTATTTTCTGTTTCCTTACAGCGTAACTGCCATTTGCATGCCTAGATGCATTTGGAATACTGAAATTCTGAACCAGGTTGGCCAGTTCCAATGATTTTAGGGTTTATAGGCTAATTTTATGGTATTAATATGAGGACCTAGAGATGGGATGTAGTTTAGGTCCCTGAGGGATCCAGAGGGCAAAACAGAGAGGGGTCACTATTACCTCCCATTTCTTGCCAGTCCCCTAAAATCCAGGAGGGTGGAGAGCCTTTTCTTCCTTCCTCTCTTGGATAGTCCAGCAGATGTCTTAGAGGCTTGTGCTCACCCTACCACATGCTCTGCAGGATCCTATTCCATCAGGTGCTGGGTAGAGCCCTTTCCTCATGTCAGCTCTGCCACAAGGGACTTTTGGATACTTATGTCAGTGATAATGGAAATTGAGATTTGTATATTTTTCATTATTCTCCCATGTTCTTTTTTCCCCGTGCTTTTCAACTGGTTCTGTTTTTAACTTCCAGCCTTGAAGTCCCTCTTCCTTATTCCCTTTTTATCTTCCCATGGGAGAGCTGGGGGGTAGTAATATTGTAATTCTGTTCTCTGGGTTTTGGTTTCCTCTGACCACCAAATAGGGACAGTATTGGACTGTGATGGAACTACTCTGAAATACATTATAGCTGACATGGTGAAAACATTGATAATTTTAATCTCAGAACTTGTAAAGAAAAAAATACAGTAAAGTTCATACAGACCATACATTAGAGTAGTCTAATAGACATTATGAAACCAGGTATTGGATGTGGTTCGCTTTCTGGAATATACAATATTAATATTTTTGCAATGTGATGGCAGCATTGATCTTTGTTTCTCAAAAGGCTGGTGAATAACTGCAAGATGCATTTGATTTTAAGTGGACACCATCATGAACTTCTGTTTGTCTTCTATTCTTGCACATTTTGCCAAAGATCAGTAGGATGAAAAATGATTTTGTGGCAATCTTTCCCAATAATTCCTGGCGATCATAATGAAAAAAAGGTCTCAAGACCAAGTGGATCACTGCAGTTGAACAGTGCCATTTTCCCAACATACTCCTCTCTATGATCCAGCACATAACTTGTTTCTCAGGCTTACGTGAAACACCCTGTGACATTCTAGCAGTTTAAGGTAAGAGTGATGTAAGTCTAGGCTTATGCAAAAAAAAATTAACACCTAAACAGCACTCAGTGACAAAACATTTTTTTAATACTCTGTCATAAGTTCATTTTGAAATTGTTACTTACTAGCATCACTTAGTCTTTTTAACTTAGTTCAAGAATAAGCAGATAAATTTTGAGTCACCACCTGTGGAGATATTTAAAGCACATGTAGATGTGATGCTTAGGGACATGGTTCAGTGGTGAACATGTCAGTGCTAGGGTAATGGCTGGACTTGATGATCTTAAAGGTTGTTTCTAACCATATTGATTCTGTGATTCTATGAGAAACATGTAGGCTACATTTCTACATGACTACTGGCTTTAGTATGTTTAGCTTTTTTGAGATAACTCAATAGAGATAACTATTGAAAAAACTTTCCAACTTTCTGTTAGATTATTACTCTTTTCAGTATTAATGCATTGACAAATCTGCACAAAGAAGTGCAGAAAAATATCAAGTAAAGCTTGATATAGGGCCAATTCTTTCAGTTACTGGATGTCCAACTAACAATAATTTTTTGAGTACCATATTATAATTATAGTCCTTCAACCTAACTTTACAGTGTCCTTATCTATGTCATTTAGAATGTTTTTATATGATTTTTGAATAACAGAACACTCTAGATGTTTTACAAAGGTAATATATTGGTGGAAGTTGTTCCCTACTAGAAAAATATTGTTCAAGTGTCCCAAGACCTGTGAAGAAGATATTCCCAGTTTCCTAGAGAAATAATGAAAATTACCTGCCCCCCCCCCCAAAAAAATAAAAATTCTGAGGCAACACAATAGATCATCTGAAGAAGGATGGAGTAAAGCAGATCACTACTGAAGATATTTTCCAACCTCTTCTTTACAATCTCCTTGGATTATTCTAAGTTGATTGAAACATTTTTCCTAGTAACACCTTAAATATGCAAAATAATTCTAATTCTTGCCTTGATTTCAGTGTGGACAAAGTGTTCTTTGCCCCTTAACAACCAAGAATAAAAGAATCTCAGTTCCTGAGGTTTTTTATCCTGGCTCATGATTTATTTTTGTTTTAATTTGATATATACTTGATATCTCTATGCGGAGGTCAGTGAGGAAGAGATATAAAATTCCTGTAGCTTTCTTTGCCTCTCCAGACATCTGGGACTCACCTATTCTTCACAAGTTATCCTCTACAAAGCAAAAGCTTGGAGAGTACTATGTTATGTACTGCAGAATTAATTAAAACAGGCCTCCAGGACTTGTGTAGCCCTTCTGCCAGGTTTAGATTGTCATAAAACAGAATGTTTTCAACTCTATAAAAACACTATCCAGAAATGTGGAAAAATTAAATTAATCTTCTGCACAGTAAGATGATTTTCCTCACCTGCAACCATGACTGAATAAGTTTAATGAACAATATGTAATTACAAGAAGCAAAGGGAAAACATCATCAAGGTACATAAAAAGGTTCACACATGATTTCTAGAGAACTATAACTATTTTACAATCACTGCCTCTGGTGAGCCAACTGCTAGGCCAGCTGGTAGCTCTGCCCCTCCTACTACTGCTCTTTAGTCACAGTCAGGGACCGAAAACTCACTGGGAAACAGCTGAATTCAAATGGCTGCTGAACTTTCCTGAAAGTTTCCAGCTTGCTGGCTGCCATCCTCCCTGGTGTCCCACATTGCTCCACAGCCCCTCTGATGTTCTTTGTCTTGGGATCTTTTGGCTCTGGGTAATGCTTCCAGTTCTACTGGAAAATTTAGCCATTCCAGCTCTCAGTAGAGCTGCGCACAAGGTAGAAAACTAACATGGACCTCTTATGTACTCTATTCTTGCTCCTCTCAACTCAATATTGGATACTAGGAAAAATTTATTCACAGAAAAGATCATCAAGTACTGGAACAGAATGTCCAGGGAAGTGTCTGAGTCACCATCTCTGGAGATATTTAAAAGATGTGTAAATGTGGTGCTTAGAGACATGGTATAGTGGTGGACTTGGAAGTCTTAGCTTAATGGATGATATTAAGGCTCTTTTCCAACCCAAATGATTATATAATTCTGTTCTTAACATCTTATTCTTAAACAGCTTCTCAAACCTCACACAAACTTCTCCAGCCTTCTGTGGTTTTGGGCTCCAACTTTTGCTTTCTGATGCTCGAAAATATTGTCATCAACAAGCAGAATCATTCTCTAGGGATACCTGCACTGGGTTAAAATTCCAATGGATTTGTGGAAGCACACGTCCACTTGATTGTGTATTTCCTTTTAAAAGAAGCATCACTTAGTCACATTAGAACAACTGTTAGATAAAGTTACTGTTCTTCTGGGTCACCCATTTTTTTTTTTCACATCTGTCCCTTTAGAGGTGACATCAAATACTAACGGAGAACTGAGCACTTCACCCCTGCTGGACTTCCCTTTCCTCTGGATAACTCATGGAGGCATAATTTTCATTTGAACCCTTTTTTACTATGTTTTGCATAACTCAGGTAAGTGTTCTTCAGCCTGCTTTTCCACTGCTCTGTCTTGTGTTCCTTGCACTTTGCTGTTAGTATTAATTGCATCAATCAGCAGGTCACAATTAAAATTTCTATTGGAAGGAGTGTAAGAGAAAGGAGAATATATTGAATGTAAGAGAAAGGAGAATATATTGAAACAAAAGGACCATGAGGCTTTAGCTTTCTGTGTCACACTACTTGCTCACTTGCCATGTTCAATGAGCCAAATTTTCCTTCTTATTTCTCTTATGTCCAATGCCTTTTTTTCAAGCCTGTTCTCCTTTTCTGTAATGTCCCTTGCTAGATTCAATTAATTTTGCATTTTAACCATTCTTCCTAGTATCTTTTTTCTGTTCCAGGGCAGTGATTTTCCAAACTGCAAGTTTGGCAGAACATAGGAAAGGGAGCTTTAACATAACAGCTGAAGTCATCACCCCATCAGTTTGTGAGCTCCAAGACTATTGCATGGCATAAACTCAAGTGTGGTATGTGGGAATGACCTGGAGAAATGAGAAAAAAGTGGACTCCTGACCAAACCTGAAATGCTAACATTGTTGCCCTCAGTAGCAAAAAGGCCAGGCTTCTACAGGGTGCTGAGGGGCTACCAAAGACATTGATGGAGTGATACTGCAGAGAAACCTACCTTACCAATATGATTTAATTATTCACCCTGAAAGAGCAAGCAGCAATTGAGCCACGTGCAATAAAACCAAGAAGCAAGCAAGATGAGAAGGTTGGGAAAGCAGGTCTGAAAACAGCATAGATTTGGTCACCACAACACATTGAACAGCAGAAATCTGCTCACCACAACACATTGCCCCAGCTGCTGAAGGTTTGCCTAAGTATAATCTTCAGCCAAGGATTTCTGGTTTTTCCAAGACTGACAGCTGCTGAATGCTGCCTTCATCACAAACATGGAATTCATGCCTGACGCTTACCTGCACACACACCCTCCTCCCTTCCTTCCAACCCCATCCCCAAGTTTATTTAGAGGTTTCCTGGGTAAGCTGCAAAGATCAACATGCAATCCCAGTATCAAACCCAAAAGGATAAGGAGGTTCCCCTTCCTTGGGTGACAGGGAAACATCTGGCATGTAACATCAGTATCATTCGCATACATCTGGACAAGATTAACTTCTGGCCTCACAGAGACCCTGTGACTCAACATCAATGATTTTTTTTTTCTACTTACAGTGGTAGTAAGAGATGATACTTACTTTTTTCTAATCATATCTCAGCTCCACATTAAAATTTTCTATTGTGGAATCATAGTGAAAATTATTGATCAATGATATATCTTTACAGTTTATCATAATATCTAAAGATACATTTAATCTTATTTTCACCTGCCTTGAACTGAGTCACCTCTTCAGAATCTGAGACACTACCTAATGTAGCACCCTCTGCATCCAAGCTGGCAAATGTCACCTCTTTATCAAAGACACACTGATGAGTTCAGAACTGCTGAGTTCAGTACCATAAGAATTGTTTAGTAACCAGACTCTCATAGATGATATTCTGAAACTGCCCTTGGTTTGATACTGCATGCTTAAAATGATGTCTCAATCTAATTAAGCATGTGAATTTAGATGAGAAAGGTGACTGCAGGTTGTGCACTTCTTCTCTTAACAATTTGTTGAACTTGTAGGATCACATCTGTAATTATGTCCTTGCTTTCTTGTTACCTGTTATTATGTCTTGAAAAGGAATACTTTTAAATATGCCAATTTTTCACTTTCCAGTTATCTAATACATTTGATAATGCTTCTCAAATTCCCTCTGTAGGTCCAAGAAACATTAAAAAGAATCTCTATTTAAAATACAACTCACAATTATGGAGCAATACTAACCTTTTCATTTTGTTCCTTTACTCATTCAGGTATTTAGGCAATATATCAAGCTAAATCCTCACTGAAATTCAGTGCATATATATATGAGAAAATTGACTTCTATAGCCATAATCAAATAATGAAACAGATTTAGTTAGGTCAGTATAATTCCCTATTTTTACTGCAGAGTAATTATACTGGAATAAAGCCACTTTAATTCCAGAACAGACTGTCCACATGGGGAGCTATATTGAAACAGCTATAGTAAAATAATTATTTGACTACAGCTATGCCACTTGCCTCCCCCTGAAAGCAAGCCATCAACATAAAACTCTTGCCTCTTTCACAGAAATTCAGCTATGTTGGCTCAGTCCTATTCCACAAACAAAAGCAAAGGGCTTTGCCAGCAGAACAGACACACAACGTGGAGAAAGGGAAATCTTGCATCTTGGTTCAGCACTGAGTGTTGAGGTACATTGACACACTTGCAGTTTTTACCACTTAAAAGGTTCTGAGATGCTCTGTCATGTGGAATGGAGAATGGTGATGGAAAGCGCAGGCTTTTATGCAATGCATTATATATATATATATATATATATATATATATATATATTTTATTTTTTTTTTTTTAATGTGGTCCATCACAGAGATAGGTCCAGATGAAAGGAGCAGAAGATAGGCTACTGCAGCATTCCCTCCCTCTGCTGCCCATGGATACTTCTTGCTTGGAAGGTATTACCTCTTACCTCCACTTCTCTGCTGCAGCCCAACAGACTCACACTGAGTGAGCCTCTCTGTGTTCTGACCTTCCAAAGCATGGAAGCTCCAGGGGACTCACTCACCCCTCAGCTTGCACCAGTGCAGCTGCAGAGAAGTGACTGGTTCTCTCTCTTTCTTTGTACTGTCGCCACTTGTGAAGTGAGTTTGAGACTAAACAGAGCTGCAAATTCTGCTTATTTAAGTGCATCTTAGTTTTGCTAACATTAGTTAAAATGTTTTAGTGTTTTAGACTTAAAGCACAGGCCCTGGCTGCTCAGTTCATATCACATATCACATGCAGCCAATATCCAGTATTCGCAGATGAAGGAATTCTTCCTTCAGCCACACATCTATGCAATCAGAGGTATTTCACCTCAAACACCCTTTAAAACTCCACTCCTCAAGCTCTCAATACGATGGAGAAATGCACAGCTCTTGCGGAAGTCATTTGAATTAAAAAATATCAGAAAGCTGGGTCACAACTCACCTCGATCTGTGTCGTAGAGGAAGACAAAGCGGTTCCATTCATAGTGGTCCAGCAGGCTCAGGAGGGCTCCCCGCAGGGACGGCCGCAGCTGCAGCACAAACTGACTCTCACCCTCCGTGGGGAAACTCGGCGTGATGAGGGAGATGTGCAAGGCGCTGCAGAATGAGGTCAAGGTGTGTACTGATCTCTTATCATACAGTCCAAAAATGGCAAAAACTCCTCTAGAATACTGGGAGCAAACTGGAAGAAGGAAAAAAAAACCAAACACCAGAGTTCAGCTAGTGACAAAATCTGTAAACATATACCTATACATTCCAATAGCCTCAAATTTTTAACTTGAAGATTTCTATTTCTGAATGTGTTTAATTAAATGCAATTTCCATATGGGTTTTACTCTGGAAACCAATAAATAAATAGCTAAATAAGATTTTTTCACTTTCAGGTCCAATTCATAGAACATTACATTAATTGTAGCAGTTTAAAATAAAATATAAAATGAATGATGTAGTTTTGCACACTAGAGAAAAATCATCATATGGTGCTTTAACCATAGCTCTGCATAATATCAGCCACTGATAACTTCCATTACCTTAAGCAGCAAAGTGTTTATGTTTTAAAATGTGAAAATTATTACAAATATCATAGTGACCACATAAGTGAAATCTGGGTATTTTGTAACAATGTAAAACCTTCACTCCCTTTTAAGCAGGAAGCCCTTGCTCTGCATTAAAACTGTACTACAGACACTGAGTAAAAACCTGCTTCATGAATAACCTCCTTGACTTTAAGAGGAGAGTTGAAGGAAAATACAGCAAGTCAATGTGACCAGACTTTTGCTCAAACCCCTTTTATTTCTACTCTATCTCAACCTCAAAAACAGAAAACAAATGACCTAAATGAATATTCTGAGTTTTGATTTGCTCTTGGCCACATTTAAGACAGAGAGATGGATTCCCACAGACTGGATAAGGGCTTATATGCACATAAAAGAAGGTATAAGGTTATTATCTTGAGAAAATACTGCCTTTCTAGCAACTCATACAGTGCTTGATGAAAAACATCTCACTGTTTTTGAAGTAAAAAACAACTCACCAGAAACTGTGTGATCATTAAGAGTGTTACCTATCCCAGAATCACAAGAAATGGAGAAAGGAACAGTTAGGGGATCATTGTATGCATTTGCTCATAAGAATTCATTTCCTATGTTCTCTTGTCCCTCCTGCCTTGCAACCCATTCTTACATGTAGTCTGAACATGGGAAAACCTAAGTCACACCTTTTTAACTAAATGAGACTCTTCTAGTCTGTAGGTCATAGTCATCCCGTGAGAGCAGCACATTCAAGGTACAGCATAAACACTTAGCAAATGGGCTGATTCAGACCAGTTCTGCTTTGATTCTTTCATATCCCATTTACTACATAAAGAGCAAAAAATAAAAATTGTGCATTTTTTTCCTTAGACTTGGATGATTTTTCCAGTTCTGACGCCAGAACTGGAAAACTGCCTTGAGTGCAGTTCTGTGATTTTATACACTGCCCCACTGTTACAGCCCCCAACCTAAGAATTTTTATATTCAGATTATACATTAATAAGATTTTTTTAAGCTTTCCTCTTCCTCTATATTCTCATTCAGTATGTTGATACACGGCTCTCACAAGAACTGTTCATGTTTTTTTTGATGGACCACACAGCACACCTTGTCCTAGACCTATCAAACAACTGCCTTGCAATTCCATCATTCTAAAAAGTGTTGTTCTGTGCTTTCCCAGTTTCACCTCATCCTTCTTGAACACAGATGACCAGCATGTTTACAATGTCAGCTGAAGGCTTCCTGATGCTTCTTACATTACTTCCCCATCTCTACTGTAAAATACTTCTGTGAGCCACATTGTGGCTTTCTAAACATGCATCTCAGTGATCAGAGCTGACAATCATCTCAGGATCAAAATTCTGCTCCTTCTTCCTTCTGAGCAATTTCTAAATGACAAGTTTCTGCTTACAGCATAATATTTTTATTAGTCACTGTTATTCTTCTTTCATTATGTCACATCTATTACTGTGTGCCTCAAAATTATTTACTTCCACAGTTACAATCTTGGCCTGCTCTGAAATTCTGTTGATGTCTATATCTGTGTCTCAGCAGCAAATGCCATCAGGGTACTCTTGACTTTTTATATCCGTGTCTACTGTAAAATCATCATTCTCTCAGCATCTTTCTCCTGTAGCTATGATTCCCTAGTCTGGCAGTTCTTCTTCTACCAGCATTTGTTGCCATCTTAGTTTCATTTGTTGCCCTTAGTTTCATGACTAACATTTAACTCTCTTGTTTGTTTTCATAAATCATTTCTCTTAGGAGTATGTGTATATTACCTCATTCTCTTGGCAACTAGAAGATATGGATTAATCCCAAACTTTATTAGTTAATAACTTCCAGTTTCATTTTATGCCATTTTCTGTCTATAGCCATATAAAAATCTTTCCATCAAAATCTGTTCTATAACTTTACAGTCTATTGATATTAAGCTCTAGGGCCACAGCTGCCAGTTTCTATGTCCCCCTTGAAAAAGGTATTATACTTCTATTCACTGATCATATGTACCATGATTCACTACTAAGAAGCACTTGTTATCTCATCTGTCATTCCCTAAACCAATTCTTTAAGAACCATGGAAGAAGGAGCCGATTTCCCTATTCCCATTAGCCATCACACCTCTTTTAATATCAGTGTCCTCCTTGAATGAAAATCAATATGAACTATCTATTAGTTTTACAGCTCTAACCAGAGTTTCCTACTTTTCTGTCCCATCGTCAATATATGACAGCTTCAATTATTTTCCTATTTCCTGTCTCTGTATTTAAAGATGTAAACGACCTTCTACTGATGTTTTAATGCCCTTTGCAAGTTTCAGTTTTCTCTGGCAGCCCTAGATCTCATTTCTGCAACAAATCTCCTCTATACCTCCCAATTTCTTCAACACAATTTATTACTAATAACTCTTTCTAAAAACACTTGTTTTTCTATCTTGTATAATCATTCATTCAGTTCTGGAGTAACATCCTGTATGTTACGTTCCCATGCCATGGGATTCCTCAGTGTTTTACAAGAGTTTCTGTGAGGAAGCAGCAGTCCTCCTCTATTTTTAAATAGAGTACAGTTAACTTTACCAACTGAAATAGATGAATATAAACCTTGTGTATGCAAGGGTAGCTACTTAATGTGTTTTCTGTTTACAGAAAGTCCTTGTTAAAGCCCTACATTGCTTTATTTTTTTGCATTTTCACATGAGCAAAGGGTACTTTTTGTAACACACAGTCCATATAGTAGCATTCTACAGGATGAAAAATTAAAAAAAGGCATGTCAAGCTGTGAAACTGTGAAATTTAACTTAGTGGAATTAAATCTCAGACTCATTCTCAGGATGAAGAAAACAAAGAAAAATGTCAAACTTAAAATGTCATGCTAAAATACTTTGAACTGAAATAACAGAATAATTAATCTTTGCATTTTTAAAGTAAACTATCCTTTCCACAGCCCAATAAAACATTATCTGAATATCATTTAAAATAACCAATCCAGGAAAACTTGGGCTTAAAATCAAGACTAGGAAGTTACTGAATAGTGTCTTTCTTGGCTCCTTGATAAGAAAAATGCTAAATGCTACTAGGGAGGTTATGAGAATTTTTCTTACTCAGTAAAATACCCACAGAGAGGAAAAATGCCTGTGACACTTTGGAGATCAGGCTTAAACATATGCAGAGATGCTGCAGTGCCCCTGAATCAATTTTACAGTAATCAGCAGCGACCACAAAAATCAGCAAAGCCACGAGGATTTACTTTCTGACTCACTACTGTTCTCAGAAAATGCCTCCAGGCAAACATGACTACCTGGATTTCCCAGTTCTTTTAGTATGTCTCTTGCACTTCTACAAGTATTTTACTTATTATAAGTGAGTTAAATTACGCTTAGTAAAACACAGTCTCATATTACCATTCTAAAAAAAAATTGAGATCTTTTCCCTCATAAATAAAAAGCAGTGACAAAATCCACTTTCATGACCATACTTCAAAATATATCAAATAATAATTTTTCTTTAAACAAGATATCCTTTTATACCTGAAAACTGAATTCCATCATTACGTATAGGATTTTCTCCTACAAATTTTGCAATGTCATTTGTCTCACCAAACATAGGATGAAGGGGAAGGTCACGCTCCAGAGAATGCATCCCAATACACTTTAAGAAGCTGAGATAATGTTATTGCAGTAGCTGTAATATGAATGAGGTGTGTTCTATTCCAGTAGCTTAAACTATCTGATGGCACCATCACTATAAAATAATAGGTGACTTCAGTTTAGAAAAGGAACCCTAATGCCAAAATGGCAAAAATTGTATGCTGCAGGGTTTATTGAGATGCACAGTCAAGCCACATGCAGTCTTCTTTCTCTGTGAAGGACTTACCAAAGTCCCTGTTACTGCTCTAAAGAAAAGTCCCAAGTTATAAACGCAAATCTTTTCTTGAAAAGCAGAAAGTAAAAAATACCAGCTTCTCCTCATTCTCTGATTTCCAGAAATTACTCTCTTATAGTTTAAATCCTCTAAACAGATACGGGGGAAGTCACAGTCCAAATACAGCTGTAATTGTTACCATAAAAATGACCAAAAGAGGTCAAGTGAAAGTATTTGAGCAATGTGTATGTACAAATACACATACACATACATATACTTATACATATACATATCTCCACAGATATTTATATTATATTGGTCTTTTATTATTTGGTCACACCCAAAAGTTTTATAAATTCTTCAAGACACAAATAAAACACTACCCTAACAATTTAGAAAATCAAGTCTGATAAGCAGAGCACAGCAGATCTGCCAACAGCATTAGTTTTGCTCAGCAGCCTGTTTGGTACCTGTCGAAGACTGGAAGCTCCAGTCTAACACAGGAGTAACATGGTAGATATTGCTTTAGAGCCATGACTCAGACCCTGAGTCTTCCAGGACTCAAGCTCTAGAATGAGCATTTTAAAATGTTTTTCTGTAACTTTTAGACTCTTATGTGGGAAGCCCTGGCACAGTTGGCTGCTACAGCTATATTGACAGGCCCACTGAGCTGCCATAAATTCACAAACTGTGGAAGCATCAAAACTGAAAGTCTCAAGAGCAGCTTGCATTATGTAAGTTCTCCACATATGAGGACAGTCTTTTGTTGCTGTCTCTTAATTTTCCTGTGGACTGCAATTCTTTATTAACTGCTGCACAGTAAGTACTCTACATGAGGTACAGTCCTTCAGGAAAAGTCTGCTCCAGCTTAGATCTCTCACAGGACACAGTTCCTGCCAGCAAACCTGCTTTGGTGTGGACTCTCCACAGGCAGGAGCCCTAAGGGCTGATGTACCTGCTGCAGCATGGGGTCCTCCAAGGGCTGCAGGGTGGGTATCTGCTCCACCATGGTTCTCCATGGGATGTAGGGGGAAAAACCTGTGTCACCATGGTCTTCACTCTTCACTTTGCCCACCTCCCCTTCTTCACCAGCCTTGCTGTCTGGAGGGTTTTTTCTCCTACATTTTCTCACCCCTCTGTCCCAGGCCACCCTGTAGACTGCTCTCAGTTGAAACCTGTCCACAGAAAGTCACTACACCTGGCAAACTCCAGACAGCAATAACTTTACATATATATAAATACGTACATATGAGGAGTTATATTTCCTTGCCACCAGAATAGTACATGAAAGCTTTTATTTGAGGTGTGCCTACGATGCTGTCAGTGATCCATCTCCTCACAGATCACAGTCATATTTTGTTCAGCTGCTCTGCACTTACATTTGCCAGAACTGATGTAAAAGTACTGGGAGAATTTTCTCAGCCTGAAGAACTTACTCCAAGATAACCAGCCTGGCCATACAAAGGCACAAACTCTACAGGTCAGATATAGCACAAGAGGAAAATAATTGAATATACATAAGGACCTACATCCCAAAGTCAAATGATTTATTAGCTTACGTGTGTGAAAATTCCAACATTTGAGACAAGATTAAGTACAAGTTCTAAAACAGCTTTGAGATCAGTTTCCTGTTAAAATGTCAAAACACATTTATTTTGTATTGAACATCCCAACATCTTTTCCTCTCTGTGCTCCCTGATACATCTCCTTCTGATTGCTCCTTTGACCTCCGTCTCCTGGAGGAGGACTCAACGCCTGTCAGAGCTCTAGAATTACAAGACAAGTTATCTAAATTAATTTTTCTGTAGTTTGCACCCAAATCCAGGAAAAATTTAATACAAATATCCTCTTCGTCAGGTTTGTGTAAGAGACTGCTGATTTTCTCCTAAATTATGTTGCTGCATTAAAAAAATTCCCAGCAATAAGACCAACTTAATGAGGCACTTTCATGAATGAAATCACTGATATGACAGATAGGTTTACATAAAGTAGCTAGATGAAAAACAAAGTAGATGTATTAGGACAAGTTTACTACTCTCTTAAGAACTGTCTCAAATAGAAAAGGAAATTTCTAAATACTGCTATCCAAAAAGGGGAAAATGGGAACAAGGCATTTCTTACAAATTATATGGCTAGATTTTTTGGTGTCTAATGAAACAAGAAACCATTACAGCCCTCATAATTCTCTATTTATAGGCCCTGTACCCTCTTCTTCAAGCAAAAGAATGTTCCCCTGAATACAAGCATCATACTTCAGGAAGCACCATGCCTTAAGTATTATAACTGGAAATTATATAACATCATTACCTTAACTAAAATCAACTTATTGCTCTACAGTTTAATGTATTAATGATGGAGGTGAACAAAAAGAGAGTAAAGTAAGATTTTTTTTCAGGAAAAAAGCAAAACAAAAACCAAAACCTGAACCACAAACATTACATTCTGAAATACTCATTCCTCTCAAACATTTGTTCTCCTACAACGTCAATGCATAACGAGAAGTCTGGTATGCTGGGCACTGAACCCTTGAAACTAAATTCATACTCTGGAGCAAATCACTTCATATTTCCATGTCTCATTTCTCAGTGTTTCAACTGCCTTGTCTATTTTGACACTTGACAAGAAGGCCAGAGTTCTATTAGATGTCTGTAAAACGTAGAGCACAACAACCCAACTGTCTCAGCTGTGGATTCCGAGTGCTACCCCAAGGTGTACATTACACCCAATGGAGCTTTATCATGCAATTCTATAGCAAATTCTGGAACTCTTAAAAACATGTTAACACTTGACCTAAAGGTCACTGTGTTTAGTTGCATGCATAAAATTAAGAACATACTAATTTGTGTACAGGAGTATTTATCTGGAGATAACAGATGGATTCATTTAACTCAAAGCACAGAAAATTCACAAATGTCTTTTGCATTTAACCCACAGTTACCACAGAGTGACTTGCCAGTTCATTTGATAATATTCTCCTAGGAACAATTAAAAACATTGGGTTAATATGCTAGATCGAATTTGGGAAATGCAGTTTTATTTGTACAAGTGCAGATGTGAGAATATATTGCAAAGCAAGATCCAAACTTGTTACATTTCTTTATTTAATAACTAAGTTTCAAACAGCAATTTCTGTGAACCCTCTCTAAAAGACTATTTCTGCTCAAAGTCAATTCCTGAAACAGTAGCAGGACTGATTTCTTGCCTATTGAATGGAAAATGGAATTGAGTTAGCTTAATTAACATGCACAGTATTTTCTGCTTTTAAAATCAATTCGACCATTGTATTTTGTGAGCGATCACTAAGTTACAGCACATTAACTTTAGAAGGTTACCCTGAGAGATGCCCAGAAAACAGAAGAGAGGGGGGCCATAAAGATCAGACAAGAGTGTACACTCCACTACCAAACTCTTCTCCATTCTCTATATGGAGCAAAATTTGCTCTTCACCAGATAATGCAATGACTTAAAAGCTTCCTCCAAGCCAGTCCCCCCCAAAATTGGGAAAGGACTGTGTGTCTTTGGGTGCATGCATAGGTAGTGTACAGGACTGTCTCATCTGTTTCTTAACCATGTGAAAATTGGGTTTTTAATTATTTTTTTTCTCTAAAACAAACAAACAAAAAAGGTGTATTCAGAAGACAGACCATCCCAGCTTCATACTGATGATAAATTAATTGTATTGAATTATCCACTGGATGTACGTATCTCTTCTGAGTGTAGAAGGAGCCTGTGCAACTACAAAAGACACCTACATTTAGCTGGATGCATTTAAAATTTTTCTCACTTTACAAAACGTGTCTCTGTATTTTAATCCTGTCCATCCCTAGATTCAATGTGATTTGGAGCTGGCCTTACACAACAGGCATAGATCCCACCAAGCCAGAGGTTGCAGGTATCTCTCAGATACAGACCATGTATATATTTTCCTGAAAAGTGCTGACAACTCTCATTTCTTAAAGGAAAACACAAAGTAGATTGGCCTTTCATAAATTTCTATGAAGAAAACTGCTTAATCTCTAAGTGCTATCCCTCTAAAAACTTCTACACCATGGAAGTATTTTATTTTCATCAATATATAATTCCAAATAATTCAAATCCAATGGAACATTTTTACAACCCAAAAAAACATTTTCTACTGGGTTTATTTATAAAATTTCTCCTTCCGCTGTGCCTTGGCTAAACTCTTTTATAGAACTCTTCTCATGAATTTCATATTTGCTGAATGCCAACAAATCTTTTCTCATTTTAGAAGTACTTTACACTCTCTTTGCAATAAATTATCCAGTCTTTGTACTGGAGTCCTCCAGGCCTCTACACTCTCCATAGATCTGGCATTTGCATCTGTCTGACAATGCAAATACATGTGCATTTCCATAACTCTGCCAAAACTTTCTCTTTGAATGCTTCCCCAGAGAGATTCCACATGCAGCATTTACTTTTCATAGTCATAGGTACAGAAGTTCTTTCTTGGCTGTTTGTAAAAACTGATAAAAATACCAATACCATGTGAGATTGCCAGACAAAACCTTAGAAGTTTTTCTTGAGGACAAAATGTTTATGGTTATCCTTTTTTTTTTTTTTTTTTCTTTCTGTCCTTCAGGATAGATGCTTAGAGAGGTATAACAGATTGTATGGAAATGAGATAACTGAAGCTAACATTTCAACTCAGACACTCATGTGGTTGTTAGAGATCTTAAAAATCATATCAGCTCTTCAGTATGCTAGCTGAGGGAAAGCTTGTTCTCAATAGATGAATATGTAGAGAAATAATGTTTTATACCTCATTTAGATTGCTCTTGTAATTAACGTTTTTGCTTCTGTGATTAAACCCTTTTTTCTGTTCTTGGACTGATTTATTTCTTTAAGTTGAAATTTCTTTAAGTTGAAATTTGAAATTCATCCAAACATTCCTTTGTAGAGAAAATTAATTTCTCTGCCACTTGTTTCAAAGAATGTGAGATTTTATAAAACCTGCCGCCATATCCCATTTTCATAAAAAAACACAAAGAGAGTTTGAATTTTGTTTTAAGACGTAATCCTTTGATGGCCCAGTTCTCTACATTAGCTGTATTTTCTTTTCTTCTTCTTTTTATCTTCAAAAGGGAGAAAATATGCACATTGAAACAGACATTTTTATTTCCAGAAAAAAAAAATTTAAAGAGTATAATTTTAAATGGGAGGGTATCTTATAAAATCTGCAGTCGATTACATAAAAATGTCTTTTTATATATACCTACATAAGCATAGAGTTTTCTTATGCAAAAGAGAAATTATTTATAGTTTTCAGAAAAAAAATAGCAACAATTTTTTTTTCTTCATTTTTGAGAAATGCAGGTTAATTTTGCAGTATTCCTGCCAGCAAAACTTGTCATTGGTGGGAATTAACTGAATTTCACAGGACATATGAGAGTTGGAGCCATACAGTATGGCCCCTGACCTAATTTGTTTTGATAGATACATTATCATCATAGGTCACACACTTTGAACCAATGGAACTTCTTTATGCCAAACTTTGTGTTGTAACTTAACTGATTTGAGGCAAAAAATGAACACTGCTGTAATTTGAGGAAGGTCAAGTAAAGCATTTTTTAAAGTATTGGGGAAGTTTGATGCTAAACTTCCATATGACTTTTAAAGGGCTTTAGTGGTCTAACTGCTCCCTCTGACCTAGGAATTATCTCCCCAGACCTCTGAAACATGGGAAGAAAGGAAGGGAAGGAAGGCAGGGAATCATGGAGGTCCTTAGGTGGTTGTCATTCAAACTTGGACAGAGATGGTTTGTTTTGTCTGCTTTGTAGTTTTATGTTTAGAATTAAAGCTTATCTTGAGGGGATGAATGCTATTTGATTTTTTTTTTCCACTACTCAGTCTTTCTCCAAGTTTCTTCCATAATCTTCCCACCAACATGGATTGTCCACTGAAGTGCAATGCTCCCTGTCTAGTCCAGGATTTCAAATCCTGGCAGGGTCAAGGCTGGGATTTTTACTTTTTCTTTCCTCAGTAACATATCCTGCGCTATCAAGAGTCTCCTCAACTGGCTACTTAAATAATTTATTACTTTGATTCATGTTATTGCACAAGGATATAACCTTAAATATGTTTTTCTACTTTTGCTATTTGCCATTTATAATGAATGGAACCATGGATTCCTTTGGGCTTCATTAAGATCAACAGACATTCACCACATGATGTTGATGAAATAACATAAAATACAACCTTGGCAACTCTTAAATGTGAGTAACTTTTAAAGGGCAGCCAAGACATGGTTTGCAATTTTTTTAAGCATTTATGCCAAGAGGATATATGTGGAAATATCATCTGTTTTTCCCAATTTCCTATGGGTTAATGCAAGTTATCGTCTAATTATATAAACCTTAACTTGAAAAAAAAACCCAACCTTTTCATTAATTTTTAATCATAATCAGGACTTCCATAAGAAGAGTTCCTGAAGAATTTTGATAAAATCTGTTGTTTGCATTTCCTTCTTTTTGATGTTACAGAGCAGAATTGGAAACTAGTATTACTATGAGGTAAATGGAACATAGTATGAAATCATGAGATGATGTACAACTTGGTCAGAGAAAAAAAAAAAAACTGCTCATAAGATCTACAAACAAAATTCAGCTGCTGCCTTCTGCAGTCTGTGACTGCATTGTGGCAGAACAGCATTTGCTGACAAAGTGCAGAGGGCTCTGCTGAAGCTGTTAACCAGTCAGGGGGTATCTTCTGAGGTATCATTTCAGGGATCAAGATACATGACATGCCAATTTTTCTACTAGTCTTCTGAGAACCTTTGTTTTGTTTATTGTGAATAAGAGACCCATGCTTCCATGATTTTTCTCCTGTGTTATAGTATCTGTGCTGATGAGTAAGTACATTTTTAAAATAATATGAAATTTACTTTGTCGTGCACATCCAAAATGTATTTTTTGGCTGTTCAGGCTGTCTCCTTTACACATCACCACGGGTAATTATGGCTTTCCCAGAACACTTAGGTGCTTCTGACAGCCTAGAATTACCCCATAAATAGTGTGACCTTATGGTTTTAGTGTTTTTCTTATCCTTTTTCTAATGAACTGGGAAAGAGTACCTAGAGAGACAGACACAGTCTAAGTGAAAGGCAAGAAGCTGGTAAATTTTATTTAATTTCCACTAGCTATAGACATGTCACTTAGCTTTGCTGAGTTTTCCAGTCTGAAAAACAAAGATTCTAACAATTCAGTTCTTCACATAGTTGGAGTAGCAAATAAAATATTTTCAGTGAGTGACTAAGATGAATGAAGACATTCTTATAATCAATCACTGGCCTGTTTATTAAGAATTCTCTGAGATTTCTTTAACCATTCTGCAATTCATACTTCAGCCCTCCTTCAAACATCCCAGGTGTTATTATTTTTCAAAAACAGAACCACACCATGAGATATTCTCTCCTATTCTTAGCAGAAATTTGAGTCTTAGCCTTTTTTTTTTTTGGGTAACTACGTGTATCTGGGAATTATAATTACTTAAGCCACTTCACACCAACATCTCAAATAAATTATGTTGTCATTACATTTATGTTGTCTTGTTGTTTTGATCATCTCACTGCACTGAAGTTCTCTCAGCATCTTGTAGCTTGTCTGTTTTCCCCAGATAATGCAATGATCACAGCTAAGGGATTTTTCAGATGTAGATTCATGTCAAAATGACATAAGGGAATTACTGTCTATGGAGGGCCAAAAGTCCAAAGCTTAAGAAATCCTGAGCTATCTCTTTTCTGCATCCTCCACCCCAGCCTTCCTTTTTCCACTACCATCCTTGCAGTTTCTTTTTTATTAATTGTAAGAGAGCATCTTCTTGGCATCCCAACATTTTGCTGGTGGGAACAGGCGCAAAAGTTGGGTGGCTATAAAATCAAATGTTTGTTTCCAATATTTTCCTTTTTTTGTTACTAATCTATTTCTTTCTCTGAAAAATTAATCTTTCTGATATTTCTAAATACCTGTATGTCTCACATAATAATTAAAATAATGAGAAAAAGGAATTACATTTCAAAATATAAAAGATAAACAAATTATTTGAACAAGGTTATTTAAAGTTTAAACCATTCAGCTAAATGGAAGACCAGCCTCATTAGATCTGAGTGCAGGATTGATTCTGGCCATGTCCCCGTGTTTAATACTTCAAGCTCTAACTGCTTGATATGAGAAGCAGGTTTCAGCATCAAAAGGCATGAATGGAGTACGCTTTCTAAATAATTCCTTTCAGCTAAAACAAGATTTAAGAAAAGGCTTAATATGTGCCTGATCACATCTGTGTATATATCATAAGAGTATGTATGCCTGTTTTCTGTTTCTGTGGATCACAAATTCTTTTTTTCAAATGCAAACTGAATATCTGTTTACTTTAAACACATATAAATCATCACTATGAAATGGGATGTTAGCTTAGACATCTTTAAAAGAGGTAGATAAGCCAGATAGAAGTATGTAACTTTATAACTGTGACTGACATATTTGTCTTACTTACTTCTCTATGTTTAGCTTAACAAGGACAGTTTATTTCATTTCAGTTCTGTGGCAGGAGATACGTATGGAAATGAATGTAATATATTGTCTGTGAGCCTAACATTTCAAGAGAGGAGAACATTTATGTTTCATAAAGTACAGTTCCCACCCACTAAACACTGCTACACGTGCAATTGCATTATTACATTGCAAGTTCTGTTATGAATAAATGTCTTTTTGTAACCCTGTATTTGTAAAACATCTAACAAAATTGTGTCTTTACCAAAACTAGTGGTAACCAGACTAAAAGCAGCCCATAAATGTATGCAAAGGGTTTGAATGCTTGTCATGACCTATCTTTCCTTGATTCAAGTAGCCAATCTGAAACACAGCCCAACCTTTCAATAGGCAGAAATTGCTAAGCATATCACATATTCTCCTCTAAGAGGAAAATTATTAACTTGCTTTAAAATAAACAGATGTCACTAAATTGCATTATTACATCATTTACTGTAGTAATGACAGAATATTCCTTGCATCATGGCTCTCTTTCACAGCATTTCCCAATACACAAAAAATACAGAAGTCCAACCTTCTGGTTTAAATTCATAAACCCAAAGAAACCAAACTGCATCTCAAAAACTATCTGCCCCTTGTTCTTTTTAGGCACAATGCGATGCAGTTATTCAAGTTCCTTTACTTCTCTTGGACAACAATGAAAAATGTTGTTTCCATCTCTCTTCATATGATACTGTCAGACTGTGAGCTTATAAATGAGAACAATGATCTGCAAGGCATAATGGAAAGGTGGTAAAACATATTCAGAACCACTTAAGTTAGAGCATCGCTGGTCAAAGTCTAAAACAGCTGCTAATATTCAGTTTTATGCACTGCTTCACATTTATCTACATGTGCTAGGTTTTCTTCATTTCTCAAAAAATCTGCCTTCTCTAGACGGAGATTATGACTTCAGTACTTGGAAACTGTCTAACAAAAAGAAAGCAGTAACAGAAATATGTTTTCCAGTTATCTTCATTTGTTCCTGAGTTTTCAGCTAATCCTATTTTCTCTATGCCAGTTTTTTTGGCATCATCTTAAACAAGTATTTCCACAACATCACTAATTTAAAACCGGAGCATAAGCCTTCTTTTCATTTTGCTCTCTCGTATCTTCAGCAGGAATGGTGCTTCATCCATAAGGCATTTTGAAACGGAATATCTATAATTGGGATTTCTACAGAGTTGGGAAAATTGCTGGGGATAGTTTAAAAAAATAAGACCGATAAGAGGGAGCTGATATTGGTTGGCTGGCACACTATTATCTCTCTGAGTGGACCAAAGGCAGCTGTACTATGGGGCCTGGGGGAAAAGGAGGCAGATTGTCAAATAGAAATTGCCATTACAGAAAATATTTTTCTTTATCATGGTTATCACAGGCGATTTAAAATAGCTGTCACCTTCTGTAAACTTCTTTTTCTGATCAAATAGTAGCTTCTCAAATGAAACCCTTGCTTTTAATTTTATTTTTTGGACTGTAGGGCCCACCAGAGCAGAGTTCTTCACTTCACTGAACGGTTTGATCAACAAAGTGAGCGACAGATGCTTTGCTTTTCTGTATCAATCTTACTCGGCAAAAAACACCCTCGAAAATCAGTTAAACATTTAGCAGCATGATGTAAATAATACAAGAGCTTGTCTTTGCTGATGTCCTTAAATTAATTTGTTGTTTTACAAATAATATTGTATATACTACCCCAGGCATTATGTACAGCTAGGAGGCTTCTATGCTGGCATTTGCAGGAATAAGCAAAATTAGTTCAGTGCAGTTCACAGCTGTGATCACTGGAGTAAAGCTCAGGGTCTAAGGGCCTCAAGCTCTGATACTGTACTAAAAAGGCAGCTGTACTTTACTACTGGCCCACTGGGCCTGATACTAATAATTTTTAAATGGCCTGTTAGTTACAGTAGTGGCCTCAAGCTACCTCTTATTTCAAAACCTATTAACATTTGTGTATCTTTAAAGTCCTTTATTGTCTTAATTAGCATATATATACTCATTCATAATTCCAGATAGTCTGTTGCTTTATACAAAAAAGAAAAACAACAAAAAATCATTAAACAGTGTCTGAAGGGCTGGTGGATGAGATGTGACTGTAGAAATGTGCACCCAAACCAGATCAATCAGTCAAAACACCAAAGTGCAAAAATGCTTCTGTACGTGTTGTTTTTCTCCACTCTGCAGGATCAAACTGACTGTCTCAGGATAATGGAATGATATTGCTTATAGGCATAATGAAGAAAGAGAGATGGCTGTTGGCAGAGTTTTTAAGAAAAATACGTTCAGTCTTTCCTTTGAAGCTATAAAATTATATAAAAAATATTCAAAACAGCTTTAAACAGTTTTAATTATTTGAGCAAGATATATTCAAAATAGTTGTTATAAAACTAGTTCTTTCTTTCTCTCTCAGACTATCTTGCTTATACTGTGTTCTGTTTCAGGAAAAAATCAGCTAAAAGAAATGGAATTTTTTTTTTCTGAGTAAGTATTGCAACATTTTTTTAATGCATATATGCTAACATATTTATTAAAAGTACATCAACCATTAAAACATACTAATTTTGGTTAGCCCAAAGCTTCCATAATATATTTTTTGGTGACATTATATTTGTCTTGAAATTATTTTATCTTTTTCTTTCTACCATACACAACTCTTATTAGTAATTAGCTAAGACAAATATTTTATTATACTCATATGCAATTACTGGCCAAAACCAACTTCTGCAATTAATCATTCTTGAACTTTAGAAAATGATGATCACAGTATGTAAAGGCCTTTTCAGCCAAAGGATTTAAATGGAATGTTGATACCATATACCTACACTCAATCAGTCATAAAGAATATACAGTATAAAGCATTTTTCTATCCTTAAGAGACATGCACAATCAAACAGACTGCCTCAACCTGATGAATTTCTTTTGCTTATGGGTATACAAAGGAACATAGGTGCTACTAAAGCTATAGAATCAAATATTTTTCCAGCTTGAAGGAGAAGAGTTGCTGTGAAAAAGAAATAATACATACAAGCACATGAAACTTGTATTTTTAAAACCTAACTTCCTCTACAATCTCTTTCTTATCCTATTTTTGTGGCATTTCTACTATAGTAATGCTTCTATACTTACACAACTCAGAAAATAAAGACGTTCACCAAGTACTCCTTTACCAAGGATCAAATATAATCTAGGAAAGGTAATTTTACTTCCTTCCAGGATTTAATATGTTTGATGTGTGTGTCACTGAAATCACACTGAGAAGCCACAAAACCCCCCAGTCTTACTAACGTACTTCTTGTATTTTCTTGATTTTCAATGTCCAGATCACCTACTTCACTTCCATGCTTTGCAAGATAATGCTTCCTATATTTACAGTACTATCAAAAGATCATTTAAAAAAACTATCTGCTTAATTTGCTTTTCTCCTTTGCTCTAAACCAAAGAAAAGAGACATGGTCTCCCAGCTGGTGGCCTATGAGGATTCCCTTACCATGCTACTTTTTATTTCTGAGTTTAAATGAGATTAAATTTAAATGAGATTAGAATTTAGAAACAGCAGAGATTTCAAGAGACCTGGCAGGAGGGTAGGAACAAGGTCAGAGGATGAGTCAGGCTGGACAGGACCTCAGAAGGTCTCTGGTCAAACCTCTTGCTCCTATCTTTATCACCTCTGAGGCCAGACCAGACTGCTCAGGACTTCACCTGGTCAAGGTATAAAATCTCCAAGGACATAGACTGCACAGCATATCTGGGTACCCTTGTCACCACCTGACTGTCCTCATGGGGACACGTCTTTTTTTAGAAAAATACTAAGTCTGAACTTGTTTTACTATTTTTATTATCTCTCATCTTCCCACTCCTCCCCACTTCAACAAGCCCAGCTCCATCTCCTAGATGACCACCTTATAGGCACTGGGTGCTGCTGTTATGTCCCCCAAGGCTGTCTGCTCCAGGCTGAACAATCCCAACTCCTCCAGTTTCCCATCACAAGATCAATGCTAAAGATGGACAATAACTTTCTGTGATCTACTGGCTTCTCTCCTGTTCATATAGCTGAGGATACTGCTGACAAATAATCAAGTATTGGTTAATAAGCCCTCCTGTAAATATTACCTGCAATATGTCACAGATTTCACTAAGCAGTAATTACTGTTCAGTTATATTACTTAGTAATAATAATTACTTAATAATAAGTAATTATGACTAAGCAGTAATTAACTACAATGAACAAAGTCAGCACAGCTACTAGAAAAAAAACCAAAACAAAACAACAAAATCTTAAAAACCTAGGCTATCAATGGTAATGTCAATGAACTTAAATGCACATAGAGTTCTGAAAATATAGCCTAACAAGTACATCATGTTTGCACTTGATAATCATATCTCCTCTGTCACGCCAAATTTGGACCAGAAGTAAGGCAACTGTAGAAACAAAAAGGAAATCATGCCTGCTTATGCATGGATGAGCCCATGACAAAACGTTAATAACACACTGAGGAACCTGCTTTATTCCTGATAACCTACTAGAACCATAAATCCGGACTGATCATTTATTATTGATTGGGTGCACTATGAGGTGGCACAAAAGCACAACTCCAATTGATTAAATAATTGCATTGCCATAAGGGCTGGGGGACAATATCCTGCTCCTGCGTGGAGTCACCTTGCTTCAAAGTCAGTGGGAATTGCTTGTGCACACGCAAGGACAAAATCTTGCCTGAAGTCATCCCTCAGCATCAGAAAACAAAGTAACATATATCAATGAGTATTTTAAACAATGCTATTTGATTATTTGACACTACACACAGCCTAAGGCATTAGTCTAGACTAGTCAGAACAGGGCTTGCTCTAGAAGCTAAATTTTTTGTCATATTACTGCCTATCTAGTGTCACACCTTCATATTGACACGACACTTGGGGAAATCAGCTCCTGCAAAGGCACAGCAGACTTCATTAACAAAATTAGGAGGTTATGTAGACATAGGGTTGGCTTCTATAAGCAAGCTGCACTGGAGTTGAATAAATTTCTCTCCAGAAATAAACAGACCTGCTTACCTTGGATATGTCAATAACTTTTTTGCCTCAGTATTCATCGGCAAACGGTCAAGCCACACCACCGATGTCACAGAGGGCAAAGGCAGAGACTGGCAAAATGAAGAACCACACATTGTAGGTGTGGATCAGGTTTGAGACCATCCAAGGAACCTGCAGATGCAGAATTCCATGGGACATGATGAGATACATCCATGGCTACTGAGGGAGTTTCTAAGCCATTATCCATTATAATACAGAAGTTGTGGCAGTCCGGTGAATTTCCCACTAACTGGAAATAGGAAAGAACCCCATTATTAAAAAGGTGAAAAAAAAAAAGTAGACCCAAGGAACTACAGGACAATGAGTCAGTCTCACTTCTGTGCCTTATGAGATCACAGAGCAAATTCTCCTGGAAACTATGCTAAGGCATATGGAAAACAAGGAAATGACTGGTGACAGCCAACATGGCTTCACCGAGGACAAGTCCTGCATGAAAAATTTGGTGGGGTTACAGTGTTAGTGGATATGAGGAGAGTAATGGATCTACCTGGGGTTGTGTTAAGTATTGTCCTGCATGACATCCTTGTCTCTAAATTAGACAGACATGGATTTATTTGACAGATGGACCACTCTGTAGGCAAGGAATTTTCTGCATGGTCAAACTCAAAGAACAATGGTCAATAGCTCCATGTCCAAGTGGAGATCAGTGATGAATGGCATTCCTCAAAAGTCAGTGCTGGGATAAGTGCTGTTTAATGTCTTTGTCAGCAACATGGACAGAGGGATAGAGTGTACCCTTAGCAACTTTGATTATCACACCAAGCTGCGTGGTGTGGTCACATGCTGGAGGAAAAGGATACCATCCAGAAGGATGCCTGCAGGCCTGAGAAATGGGCCCATGCAAACTTCATGAAGTTCAAAAAGGACAAGCACACGGTATGGGACAATCCCCAGCACAACTACAGTTTGAGTGGACAGTGGACTGAGAACAGCCCTTGAAGATGACTTGGGGGTGCTGGTTCACCATGAGCCAGCAATGTGTGCTTGCAGTCCAGAAAACCAACTGTATCTCAGAGTGCATCCAAAGAAGTGTGACCAGCAGGTTCTGGGAAGTGATTCTCCCCTTCTGCCCTGCTCTTGTTAGACCACACCTGGAGCACTGTGTCCAGTTCTGGAGCACCTGTCCTCAGAAGACAGCCTGAGAGACTTGGGGTTGTTTAGTTTGGAGAAGAGAAGACTCTGAGGAGACCTTCTAGTAGCCTTCCAGTACCTGAAGTGGGCCTACAGGAAAGATGGGGAGGGACTTTTTCACGAAAATGTGTAGTGACAGGATGAGGGAGAATGGCTTTGAACTGGAAGCAGGTAGATTTAGACTAGCCAACAGGAAGAAATTCTTTATTGTGAGGGTGGTTAGACAGTGGGTCAGTTTGCCCAGGGAAGCTGTGGATGCTCCCTCCCAGGAAATGTTCAAGGCCAGGTTGGATGGGGCTTTGAGGAACCTGATCTAGTGTGAGATGTCCCTGCCTGTGCAGGGGGGTTGGCACTAGATGATCTTAAAGGTCTCTTCCAACCTGAACCATTCTATGACGCTACGAGTTAGTGGGAAGATAGTGAAAAACTAGATGCTGGTCTTGGAAATATACTCAAGCTTAGTATTTAAAAAACATCATACAGGTGTATGTCAGTTTTCAGAGAAGTTTAGATTCACCAACAGAAAAAACAGAATTATGATTTCTTTTTAAAATCTGAAATTAATACAGAAACATAGAATCATACACAGAATCACAGGGTGGTTTCAGTGGCTTCTTGAGCACTTCTGCCAGATTCCTGAGCACCCTTGGGTGGATCCCATCTGGCCCATAGATTTGTGTGCATCTAAGTGGTGTAGGAGGTTGCTAACCATTTCTGCTTGGATTCTGGGGGCTTCATTCTGCGCCCTGTCCCTTTCTTCCATCTCAGGGGGCTCGGTACCTAAAGAACTGAATTTACTAGTAAAAATTGAGGCAAAGAAGGAGTTAAGTATCTGCCTTTTTCTTATTTTTTGTCACTATTTTTCACCCCACATTGAATAAAGCATGGAGATTCTCCTTAGCCTTCCTTTTATTGCTTATTTATAGAAACATTTTTAATTGTCTTTTATGGCAGTAGCCAGACTAATTCTAGTTGGGCTTTGGCCCTAATTTTCTCCCTGCCCAGCCTGATGATATGTCTGTAGTCCCCCTGAGTAGCATGCCCCTTCTTCCAAAGATCATTAACTCTCCTTTTCTTTTCCTGAGTTCCAGCCAAAGATTTCTGTGCAGCCAGGCCCCTTGGCTTATCTTCCCTGCTGGCTTATCTTCTGGCACACTGTGACAGCCTGTTCCTGCACCTTTAAGATTTCCTTCTGGAAGTGTCCAGCCTTTCTGGACTCCTTTTTCCTTCAGGACTGCCTCCCAAGACATTCTGTCAATGAGTCTCCTAAACAGGCCAAGATTTGTCCTCTGTAAATCCAAGGTTAGCAGTTGTGCTGACCCTACTCTTTACTTCTCCAAGAATTGTAAATTGTCATTTTGTGACTGCTGCTCCCAAGATAGCCTCCAGCCATCACATCACCCACAAGTCCTTCTTTGTTTGTGAACAATAGGTCCAATGGGACAACTTCCCTTGTTGGCTCCCTCACCAGCTGTGTCAGGAAGTTATCTTTCACACACTCCAGGAACATCCTAGACTGTTTCCTCTCTGCTGTATTTGATTTCCAGCAGACATCTGGCAAGTTGGAGTCCCCCAAAAGAACACAGGCTAGTGATTGTGAGATTTCCCCCAGCTGCCTGTGGAGTGTTTCTTCTGTCTCTTCATCCTGGTCAGGTGTTCTATAAAAGACTCCAGCCATGATGTCTGCCTTGCTGGCTCTCCTTCTGCTTCTTACCTATAAACATGCAACCCAATTATAAACCTCATTAAGCTCTGGACAATGCAGGCACTCCTTAACATACAGAGCCATCAAACCACCACACTTTCCATGCCTACATCACTTTTGAAGGGTTTACAGCCATGTATTGCAGCACTCTTGTTCTGCAAGTCATCCCACCAGGTTTCCATGATGGCAACTGTATCATAGTCCTTCTGCCACACAACAGCTTTCAAAAGCTCCAGAATTTTGGTGCTGTTGCTGTGTTCATTAGGGTAGATACACTGCAACTGGGCTATTGATTCTGCCACCATTTTGAGTGAAGAAGCATTAATCCCTGTGTGACCATTGTCAGATGCTCCCATGGTTCCTAACTCATCAATAACCTACATGCCTTTACTGCCACATGAATATGCATCAGCCATCAGACCAAAAGACTTGATAGCAAACCTCCCATCAAACATTGGTGTGCTGCCCCCAGGTTTATCTCTAGTGAACCTGGTTTTATGACTTCTCTCCTTCAAATCTAGTTTAAAGGTCTGTCAATGAGCCCTGCTAACTTCCTTTTCCCCCTCTGAGACAGATACATTCCACCTGTTACCAGCAGGCCTGGTGTAGTGTAGAGCAACCCATGAGCAAAAACCCCAGAATTTCTTAGCCAGTGAAACTAGGCTAAAAGCCACGCACTGATGCCACTGCCACTGCCTTCATCTTTCCCAGTAGCTGGAAAGATAAAGGAGAACACTACCTGTGCTCCTGCTCCCTTAATCAGTCATCACAAGGGCCTGATGTCTTTCTGGATTGCTCTTGGACTTCTTACTGCAACTTCATTGCTGCTTATCTGTAAAATCAATAATGGGCTGAGGGCTGTAACAGGGTAAGAAGCTTTCTCTTTGCACCTTTAGCCCAAGTTCAAGGGAGGCAGTAGACTTTGCTTAGAAGCTGGTCTGGTTTGCATGTTGGGCCTCCTGTTCCCTTCAGAAAGGAGTCTCCTATGATAATGACCCATCTTTTTTCCTTTATGGAAGCAGTTTTGACAGAGGTCATAAGCTGACTTAACCTTGGTGACAACTCCAAGGTAGATGAACCATCATTCTTTTTATTGTTCAGTTCCACTTGCAGAGCTGCATATGTATTACACAAGGGTAGCTGGGAAGGTTGAGCAGTCACAGAGGAGAAGCTTCTGCTGCATTGGGCATGAATTTGTCACCACTGTCCCCTATCCCTTCAATCACTCTGCTGGGCCAGGCAAAGAGAGGATTGGGAATCCTCCATAACATGCATCCTGTCTGCTTGCTGGGCCTGTCCCAGGGAAGGTAGGGTGTTTGATTCCAGTAATCTCTCTCTCTCACACTCCCTGATAATACTTCACCTACTCACCTTTTCCTGGACCTTTGTCTCTATGTGGAGAGTTCCTTTAGCTGGTCACAAATCCCACAGGGAGTGCTCACTGCCACCACCCCGAACAGAATGGAATCTTTGCAGGGCACACCTGCAGGCTGATACCTCGTTGGCAGCATGTTTCATTCTGAGCTCTTTCTGGAAACTGCAGTACTCATGGTGGATACATAGCTTAGGGAGGCCACAGCCTTCTACCAGGTGGGTACCATCCCTCCCTGGTTGAGCTAGCAGAGCTCCAGTGCCCTCTCTGCATGGCCTTCAGTGCAAGCTGATGTGCCATACCCTTACTGATGCCTCATGTCTTACATGCCCTCCTTGCTCACAGCTGGTTGCTGGCATTCCCCAGGGGCTTCTTATATTTGTGTGTGTGAACTTAGCCACCATTTTTCCTGGTCCCACCAAGATCTCATCAACCACTGTCAGACAAGCTGGGGGCTCCTGGTGGCTCTCTGAGCTCCCCCTGAGCTGAGATTAATGAAAAAAACCTGCACTTTGCTGTGCATCATGTGGCACTAAACAGTGCAACTTTTCTGCAAAATCCCTTCAGCAATAAAAATAGTGAATAATCTGTACAAAACAATTTTCTTTTTATTGTCATTCCAATCTTCTGCAAAATGCTGAGCAACAGGAAATCAAGCCTCATGAGGTATGACTTAAATGGTCTCTGATACCGAGGTCCCTCTCTTATCCAGAACACTGCCAACTTTTCTCCTTCATCATCCCCTTCATCAACTTTCTCCATGCAGTATGCACTGCATCATGTAGACAATATCAAAATATCTTCTCTTTTTATCTGAGACTATCGTCTTTAGATGAAATTTACTACATTTCCTCTATTTTTAGATTTATATTAGGTACAAAACCTAAAATGATATAGCACACAAATAATGAGGAAAAAAGGAAGTTACACATGCACACATACACAATCAAATTATCTGTATTCTCATCTTTGTCCTGTATATTTTACATAAGAAAAAAGTTATTAGAAACTGTGACATTTGTATGAGTTGGATTTTGTAAATAGCATGAAGCGTTTTGATTACACAGATGATTACTTACTGACCTGTTTTTTCTGTAATTTTGTCTGTTCATCTTGTGACCTTCCACATGTCAAAGAACAAGGGCTACCAAATAATGTCAAAACAATAGAAAATATTGTTTTCATTTTTCAATTAAAGAGGCACAAGGGTACTGTCACAGTGTACACTGTGATCAAAAAAGCTCTCTCTTTTTCTGACATCTCTTAATTAGCAATGTTACCAGGAAAACATAATTTGTATAAAATTGTCTCTGCCAACTGCTTCAACTACCAGAAAGCTTCTTTCTTTTCATCAGTAAAATCAACACAAAGTTTTACATTTCAAATAAAATTACTTCTTTTTTTTAGCTGGTACATGAAATTTTGTTTCAGAAATGGCTGTCCTCAGTCATTTCCTTATTCAGTAAATTTTTCATTCTCACTTGTAGCAGACTGCATTTCTCATGACATAACACATTTTCCCTGGCCCCTTGACCAGGTCATTACAAGAACTGCAGTCAGGATAGAGAGGAGGAGAAACAGTGGAATAAAAATGTTTCATTCTCCAACTCAAGTTATCCAGAGGAGATTTAAGCATATGCCATCTAGTATAACTATTTGATTTTTATAGTATCTACATTAATTAATGTATTCACAGAATGCATCATAAATAGAAAAAAACACTTCTATGAACAAAGAAGAAATAGGTGGTTTGAACATGTGGCTTGGCCATAACTTACACCAGGGCTATTCAAAAAACCACTACATCAATTGAGCAGTCATGAGAATTTGAGAATGAATTTGAGAGCAATGCAACTGAAAATACATCTGACATTTAATGATCATGAATAATCCATGTACTTTCATCACTATCAGGAGCTGAAATAAGCACATCAAAATATAAAATCGTTTTAAAAGGAAAACGTCATGATTTTTAAAGACAAGAACAGTTGACTTGGATGTCACAAAATACCAATTGTTCTGCAATTAAGCTTAAGTGACTCAGGTTTTGAACAACTTGTTAAATAGAGCCCTGAAGTGATCGTATTTTTAGACTTTGGAAGTTAACATTTCATTAGGATGAACCTGGGTATTCACAGCTCAGTGTATATTTGTCTCACAAACTGTTCAGATATATAGTAGCATCATTTGTATTTTTAAGTTTTTCTCAGATCAGAGAAGTCTGACAAGGTGCCCCCTACAGATTCAGCTTAAGAGTCTAAATATTCCCATTTTCAGTCTCAGTTGTCCTATTGACAGAAGACTCTAATAATTAAATGACCTGTGGCTGTGAAAGGTGAAAAAGTGGAAATCATCATGTAGTAAAATCATATAGTAAAAAGAAACATTTATAATTTTCAATGAACAGTTCAGTGCCAGAGTCTGGGAAAAACATTTTATGCTGTCAAACCATTTATAAAGGTGGTGAAATGTAAGCAGAGGAAATTTATTATATATGGCATTACACAAAATATATATTATAAATGTTACACATATCTATTTGGCAAAAACTGTAAGATATATTTATCTGAACAAGTGCAAAATGTGAAGCAGGTAGTAGCTATGCCAGTGTACAGCAAAATGCCCAATGCTCAAGAAAGTGAAGTGGCCCATGGAAAACAAACAAAAAAGAAGCCCATGAAGAAAGGCAAGCATCCTCCTAAATGCAATGGACTATTAAGAAAGTAAGGAAAGGAAAAGAAAGGAAAGAAAGGAAATGGTAATGCTGTCCAAAAAAGTAAAGGAGGCTCCAGTAGGGTCTGGGCAAGGACTTGAGTATCAACCAGGTCCATCAGCACATGAGAAAAGGAAGAAGCCAATGGACCTAGTGACACAGACCAGCCTTTTTATACTTAAAAACAGCTATGGGAAAGTTCTAACAGTCCACCAAAAGGCAAAATAATTCTGATAAATAGAGCAGTAAACCTTATTGAAGAGTTGACTGGGGAAAAAACATGAACAACCAGGGGAAAAGAGAAACTTATGCAAGAAGCAGCTACACCTTATTAATCAAATATCATAATTTAGAAAATATGTATTTATATCTATAGAGAATGAGTTTTCATACATAGACCCACACAAAAAAACTTAAGTTCAAAACTGCTAGAAAACAGAATGGAGAAAATGTACCTGGGGCTGGGAAGTAAAATATTCCTTTCAGTGTTTTCACTGAATCACCTCCCTTTGTATGGGGTATTAATGTCCTGGCAGGGGGGAACTGCTGTGAGAAGATGGGGCTGCCCTGGGCCAGACACAGCCAGTTCCAGCTGGTTCCAGCAAGTTCCAGCTGGATCCAGCAGCCTGACCTGCCAAGATGTGTGCTGCTTATGAAGGGAAAAAGGACTTAAGAGGGAAGGAGTGAAGCTGAGCCTGTGAAAAGGTGCTTAATTAAATTTTCCCCAATTCAAGTGTTTTGCCCATGACAGTAATTGGTAAGGGATTTCCCTTTACTTACCCCAACCCAAAACTTTTAAGTTCTTGTTTCTCCCACTGACTGAGCTGTTAAGAGTCTGTTAAGAGTGAGGGAGCAGTTGGTGGGCATTTGGCCCTTAGTCAAGGTCAATCCACCACACTCTATATAAGATTCTTTATTTGTACTTTTTTAATGCATAACAATACAAAGGGGAGAAGGAAAGGCAGGGAAGAAACAAAACTCAAAAGGAAAATTAGCTTGAAATTTGCTTTCTCAAAGAGTATGCAATCAGAAAAACATTTATAAAAGATGGAAAAGTAATTGCTGTTAGTCTGTTATTCTGCATATACTTAAATAGTAGAAGGATAGAAAAGATAACTAGGCTTGCAAAAATTGTACAATCAAATGGGACAGAATGAAATTAAGGCAAGATTTACGATTAATATGAAGGACCTATCCAGCCACTGCAATGTGTAGATGAGCTGCTCCATAAGCAAGGGCAGAAGCTGTACTGCCTCAAACACACTGAGATGCAAATTGAACCCTGGGAAAATTCTGTAAAGTAGGGGGAAAACAACAACAAAACCATGAAAATACAATGAACAATACAGTCTGTGCACTGTAAAAATTCTGATTTGCACTGCAGTTAAATTGAGTAATTTCAAAGAATCATAGTATCACAGAATAGTGGGGGTTGGAAAGGACCTCTGGAGATTATCTAATCCAACCCCCCTGCTAAAGCAGGTTTACCTAGAACAGGTTTCATAAAATGAGGTCCAAGCAAGTTTTGAATATTTTAGTAAATGCAGAATTCATGAAAACAAAAACAACGAACAAACAAACATTAAAAGCATATCTTTAGATCACTTGTCCAAGGAACACAAATCTTAGAGTAAATACAGCTAATCCCCAATATACACAATTTTCTGCAATAGTAAGGATGAGAGCAAGAGAGATTAACACTCTGCAACTCTGAAGAAGGCCAAATGCTGTCTTTAGCTGAATAATGCCTTCTTCTACCAGTAGAAATTTGCATTAGCCCATATAAGAAATAAGCTACTATTAATCCAGATAATGCCACCTATATTTATAAGTTAGCCTTTGCTATCAACCAACCTTCCGTGATGACCTGAACAGACAGATTTTTATGTCAGAAGAAACCACACTATGATCCTGTCTGAGCACTCCCGTGATGTAGGCTACAGTATTTAATTTGCCCTATCTAAACTGATTTATTCCAAGTTTCACAAACTTTAGTAAAGCTCTTTTTTTTTAATAATTTTTTTTTTAATCTTTTGCCTCTTTATTTTTAAATCATGACAAAACCTTAGGCTAATGAAGTCTGACAAAGGTAAGCAGATGTATTTCCAACAAAAGGGCTGCTGTTTCAGAGAAATAATGGGCTATAAAACTGTGAAGGTCTTTCCCATTTCCAAAACTGTATTTAAAGTAACACACACTAGAGTTACAGCTTCTAAGACCGGAAGTCCACAGGGTTTAGGGAACCTATGTATAAATAAATGGTCCACTAGAGAATCCTGCAAACTCTGATTGTGACTGTAAACCCTTTTCCTGTCAGGGACTACAAAACAGCAACAGCTTCCATTTACTCTTGCTCTTTGGTGTCAATGTGGTATCTTATATTGACAATTGCTTGACCTAAAATAAATTTCTTTGGTGGTCCAGTATCAGTTAACAACCTTGCACAAACAAGAACTTTAGATTCATCTGCCTTCCAGTGACTGGAGTTTTTTAATTTTAAATACAAGGTCTTAAATATAAACCATGTTTATGTTAATCTGTAGTAGAGAAAATTCAATTTTTTTTTCATTTTATTTTGACATCAGTTCCACATAGGCTCAGTTACTTTCTATATTAATGTATTCAAAATCTTCTCTAGGGTGTCACTACAAAGCTGCTTCATGTCAATAAGGCAACAGAACACACCACATCCTACTGACAGAGGTAAATCCTCCCATTAACTGGGCTTCCTTCCTTGCTAGACTGAAGCAATGGTTTCATGAATAGCTGCTGCAGGCTGGTTATCAAAAATGGAAGGTGCTTAGCACTCTGCATACATAGCACTTTATAAATAATATATAAAGGTCAAGTAAGTTATTTATTGGATTTCTCTGTCCATTTGACATATGCTACCCTCTTTCAGTATTGAAGGTCTGATTTTCAGCTGCTATAAATTCAAACCAATTGACATATGTTAATTTACCATCAGTTGAGAAACTGGAAAACAGTGAGAATACTTGTTCTCTTTTTTCAGCTCAGTCTTTGCCTGTTCAAACACTGCTATGTAATAGTCTTGTGTAGGTGACTCAAAGCAAAGCTGCTCCTTCAGTGATGCCTCTCTCCAGCTACGGAAATCAATCATAACTTCACACAGTACCTGCTCAAACTCACCATGGTAAAACACAGCTCCTCTCCTCCAGGATCATTTATGCTTCTCTCTGAAGCTCTGACATAATGCAACATAATTTTGACCCCTTTTCCTCACCTACCTCACCTATAAAATAATATACCTCTCTCATATAATACCTATCTAACCCATACCTACCATACACCCATGCCCCCCACCCTAATTTTTTGCACGTTACATCTAAAACGTTTTCTTTTCTTTATCCTTCTGTTGCCCCAGCTTGATTCACATAGATGCCTGCACACTAGCTTGACAGAATTCACACTCATTCCTTTCTGGTTCATAAGAGTTGTATCTGCCAGGGTGTCCCTTGATTCTTTTCATCACAGCCTGAGCTCTGAGCTCTCTCCAGCCTTCAGAGATCTCCAGCTTCAGAAAATTGAAAGCAAATAGTCACGAAAGCATTATTCACACCTCATTTCTTACATTTCTCACAGATACACCCTCACTTCCCTCGATGCTTCAACTCCACCTGCTCTGAAATGTTCCGAAAAACTCTTCATTCTCTGCCAGATCTCTTCTGAAGGCATTCTTGCCCATGACAGCTCTCAGATATGCATGAAAGGTGGGCACACATATGAAGCCCACACTGAAGGAAAAAAGGCTAGAGGCAGCCCAGCATCCTGATGTTACATGCAATGTATCCAGAGATTCATGAGAGTGAAAGCAGAAAGACCCCACATGGGGCCAGGAGGCAATGGAGCAGGGAAAAAAGTGCAAAGTGCTCAACAAGTTCTTACCCAAAGGGTGACAACATGGGAGCATTTCCCACCATAAAGCTGCAGGGGCTGGATGCAAGTGTGACCCTGGGTATATGGATGACCTCTGGAGCATCCAGGAGCTTCCACAGCGGTGGGGTTTGTTTATGGCAGCCTCACCACGACTCTGCAAACAACCCTGGGAGAGAGCTGTGTGCAGACTACTTAAGAGCCACAGGTTCCTCACCCCTGACTTAGATGGATCAGGGCAAACAGCTCTGGCTTCAACACAAATGTTAAATTTAGACTCAGACAGGAGCAAAAGATAAATAATGAGACATTTGCCTAGCATCAATCTGACTCTCTGCATATTACATCTGTACTTGCTGCTTTATGCATTTTTTTAAGATGCAGGCTGTGCTACCCTCTGCATTCCTAAAGGGCTCAGAAAATTTATGATGATACTCGAATACTAACAGTAACAATAATTATTACTCTATCCTTGTCTAAAATGCTTACTGCATTAATAATTTCACACAGTATCAACATTCTGTAATAATGAAATTAATATCTTTTGTATAAATCATTAGCAATTAAATTTTATTTGTACACTATAATTTGAATCTCTAAGAAATAACACAGTATTAATTAGTGTATGCAGAACCTCTAAATAATGAGTAAAGGGCATTCATTTGTCTTTTCTTAATTAGGCCATATTTCTCTGAAAACACAAACAGTCCAATATGAAATTAAATTGTATAGAAACAGTAATTTTCAGCACTACCCATTTTTTCTACAGTGTACCTTAATTTCCCTCTGCCTCATGAATACTATATCAGCATTCTGCATCTAAAGGTAAGACCAGAAAAATCAGTCTGTGTACCTATTTTAATAAGAATTGCAGGATATTTTATGTGTATCATCTTTTTAAGTGTAGTCCAAACCTGTATTGTACGTCAGCGACTTTAACTTAGCATATTGATTTCCCATAACAACATTACATTATAAATTACCTTCAAAACAGGTTTTGAATTTCAGAAAATTCAGAAAATACCTCTCCCCTACTTTATGCTGGAAATCAACAAATGCATTACACACGAAGAGACCACCTATGCATAACCATTTTGGGAGTCTTACACGTTTTCAAAAGGACCTCTTTCCCACAAGTGCTTGCAATCACAGAGCTTGACTATGGTTATTAAATCTGACCAGGGTTCAAATGCCACAAACAGATGACTAGGAAGCAGAAAAGAGATCTCTTAACAACTGAAGCACACAGGTTGCATTATACAACATCCAAATTAGGGATTAGCAACGCCTGGGCAGCAGACAAAGTGACCCAGCTCTGAGCTGGAGTTCCAGTTATGATTTCCTGGCAAATACATTTCAGGGTTTCAACCAGAATCAGTACACGTGTGAGCCTATTTACACCAATGTTTTCCTGTTTTATACTCTATACTTGGAGCTGAACACAGGAAGGTTTCCCATGCCTTTTACTTGCCGTGGGCAAACCACTGTAAGCCAGCTGAGTGTTCCTGCTTTCAAATATGCCCAACCTTCATGACCAATGTGATACACCAGCCAGGTGAAAAATATTAGCACGTACACCAACCTCTTGAAGAAAATATGTCTGGGGAGAGGGTGATTATAGAGTTTTTGTCAACACATGCAAGAGAAGGAAACAATTTCTGTATCGTAATGCAATGCACTTCAAACACAAATAACCCAGCAGAACTAATCAAAGCATCTCCAGCCAATATATATTGCAATACTATTTCTACTACTAGAAATAGTATTCTAGTACTTAGCTGTAGTTCTGTGGGGAGTATCTGTAGTGTGGCATGACCATGCTAAATTTTTCATAGCAAGGAAAGATGTGAATTAATCAAAGTCCCATGCCAGTTACCCCTGGAGAATGCATGTGAAGAAAGAGAACCAAAAATATTTTTCATCCAGTGGGGTAAACTAAAAATTCTGGGTGATGATTAATTCACTGATTCATGAGACTAAAGTTCTCTGGGGAGCATCACCACTCTAGACCGACTTTCCAGGAATGCTGAATTTTATATCTACATCTCTGTATTGTTAAAAACAGAGAGAAAACATACAAAGCAAAAGCACAGGTGATAAGGTGTCCTTGAGGCAGAGTATGTTTGAAGGTTCAAATCCATATTTTTTCCAGAAAATGAAATGTAGTCATACGTTAGCTATACAATAATATATATGGAGAGCATCAGGATAACAGACTAAAATCCTGAAGATGGCTCCACTTTCTGCCATCATCTCATTCCAGACATTCTCCTCAAAATACAAATGTATCTTTTCAACCAAACACATTTAAGAGACAGGAGGAAAGCAGAGTAACTATTTTGGACATAGACTCCTATTAGCATCTCTGATACAGAGTTTATTCCAAATGTGGTGCTATGCCTCTGCAGCTCTCAGATCAGAATCAAGCCTTTAGGCATTAACTGAGATAAACAAAGTATGTTATGTCAAATCTAATTATGCTATAAATATCCAAATAAGATCTAGATCTCTAAGGTAATTCTGAAAAGCCTCAGTGATGGAGAGGCAAATATGATTAAGTTTAAACTGCAAACAGCTTGTGAAATATGGGAAATAGCATTACATGTGAAAATATCTGTAGGGAAATATTTTCCTTTAACTAATACAGCAGGAAATTTTGTGACACAGTAAATGATTTCTCCAGTTGCTTAAGGCATCTTAAAGAAAAAGCAAGAGATGCTAAATAAACTACTATACATTCCTGCTTTAAAGCCATCATCAATAATACTTGTTTTGTAATTACCATGTTACAAATAATAGTGGAAAGCAAACCTGTTACAAAAAATTAATACAAAGCAAACTTCTTATATGTTTGCATCAGTTATAATTATGAAATAAAAAACTAAGTTGTTTAATGCTTCTACTTGTTTGGAACAATTTAAAATGTACCGTCCCTCTCCATTACAATTTCGTATCATAGGAAAGTAAGAATAAAATGTCATCAGATTATTTAAATACAATCCTTTGCCAGATCTCTGCCATTCCATTTATAACCCATAGAGACACTGATGTATGGTTAAATGCATCTAGCTATAACTTTATTTGAATATCAGACAGAATGTGAGCTTGTAAAAGCAGACTGAACAACTATATGACTTTCTGTCTGGTCTTCCTGTGTAAGTTGAAATCACAGATATCTACAGTGCTGTTATGGCTTTCTCAATCAAATGACAGAAATTTCAAAACTCCTCTCAGTGCTCTTTTAGGTCTCTAAATTGGAAAGATATGGATACCATGTATATCACTCAGTATATAAGGAACTGGCTGGAGGATTACACTGGAAGAGTGGTGGTCAACAGCACAAGGTCCAGGGAAAATGGATGTTCCTCAAGAGTCAGCACTGGGAGCAGTGCTGTTCAATACCTTTGTTGGCAACATGGACAGTGGCTCCCTCAGCAAGTTTTCTCATCACACCAAGCTGCGTGGGGAAGTCAACTTGCTGGAGAAAAAGGATGCCTTCCATAGGGACACTGAGAGGCCTGAGAGGCCCTTGCAAACCTCGTGAAGTTCAACAGGGATAAGTGAAAGGTCTTGTACCTGGGTCAGGGCAATTCCAAGCAGAGTCACAGGCTGAGTGGAGAATGGATTGAGAACAGCCTAGAGGAAAAAGACTTGGGTGTGTTGCTTGATCAGAAGCAATGTCTAGCAATGCACTTTTTTCTCCCTATTCCATTCATCTTATAATCAAGACAGCCACACAATACGTTATTGGATGAAAAATGTCATCTAAGTTATGATTTAGGTCAATAATACGACATCTTGAAATAGCATCACCAATGTAAATGTACACAGAAATTACAGTCCTGATCTGAAGACTTACTCTAAATTAGACCCACTGAATAGTGAAACATTGTGTTTGCTGAACAGAGGGATAGGAGGCTAATTGCATAGATTTATTTTTCAAGGACAGTTTTATGGAGAAAACTCTCATGTTTACAAGACTGTCTCTACTGCTGGACCTGAGAGGACTACAGGATCTTAAGAGTCTGCCTGAGGAAAGCTAAGAACTGAGATATACATTCTCAAAGCATGAACATGTGGTTACATTCCATACTATTAACTGCACTTGAATTAAAATATGATCCTATGGACTTAAACAAATATACATTTCAAAGGGCTCATTTTTAAATTTTTCATCTATTTTAGGGACTGAAATTCACCCCTTATTAAAAAAACTCCATCCTAGATTCTAAGGTCACAGATATATTTATTTTGCAAGCAGCTGGAACAGCTGCAAATGTTATTACTTCAGGCCATTTCTTACCACCTCCATCTTGGAGATCACCATGACAACAGCAATGCAAACTAAATGGAGCCCACGACTGCTTCCTAAACTCAACATCCCAATGCAAAATCTTTTTATGTCTTAAATCAACAGTGAAGGCATTTCAATATAACATAGTTGACTTTGAACTCAAACAAGGAAAAGGTCAGGGAATAGGGAAGGCAGCACACACACACTGAATTGTAGGAGAGCAGCCTTAGGCTGAAACATGGAGTTGGGTTTCCAGCATTGGCACAGCAGCAGCTGCCTCCAGATAAGGACACCTCCCACTCCCAGGGAATTCACTTAAAAGCAATCTGAGACCCAAACTTCCGAATGCTACACATGTGAAGTGTTCCAGAGCAATCTCCAGACCTATGCCAGGATCTGCTTTGCAATTTCTAGACCTTGAATAACATGAACTCTTGGTTTAGAAACAGAAAGTTTACTGATAAATATTGTAGAAAAGACAGCAAATTATCATATTTTCCTACTGTGTCATTCACTTACAATTACATACATGCATGTATGAATAGCATCTATAATGAATGGCAGTTTTTTTAGTGTTCAGCTTTTGTTTCACATTTGAGATGAAATATAGTTCTCGAGACTTTGAAGTAATGAATACAAACTTCAGGTTTCTCTTTCTTCATTTTATGTAACATCATCTTCTCTGTAATTAAGTGCAGATATCATGAGTTCTAATGAAAGTAATCTACAGCTCCCTAACCAAAACATGTCCCAGAGTCATAAGGAATTTAAAAGACTTTTTTTTTCTCTCTGTTATTATCTGGATTTATGCATACACTTAATTGTTCTGATATTTCTTCTCATATTATCAGCCTTCAGAATAAACCCATAAAGTTGTTGGTTGTAAAAGCTGTTATTAACATCATGGATATATTAAAGTTTAGGAAGTTGAAAAAATGTACTGTGATTTCTTTAATCTGAACTACCAGGTGCATCTTGCTATGTTTCCATATTATGAATGGAGACATTCAGTGATCCAGGAAATTTCTCCAGAAATACATGCGAGCAAAGAGCTTTTTTATAAATTTTTTTTCACTGCATTTGAAATTTCAAAATTCCTCCACATCTATAGCTACAGACAACATTTCCTTTGTAGAACTGTGTTCATAGAACTTGCTTCATGCGTTCCACATGGGGAAGGAGGCATTCAGTACATAGGTGAACTTTTTATTCAAAAGCAATGCATGTGAGAATGCAGCAATGTGTTATGAGAATAAAACCCAGAAATACTGGATTTTCTGCATCCTTAAATATAACATTAAATGTTATTTATTATTTCAAAACTAAGAAGTTGGCTACAATATGGTCATACATACTGAACATACTTAGTTTCTTCCAGGAAGTAATGCTTGTGAATGGTACCTGAAAAAACCCTTTCCTGACAACTAAGTAAGAACAAGCTTCTGGTTCATGAAGCACCTCGAGTAATGTCTAACATCCAGATTGGTTTTAGACAACTAGAAAGAAAAAAAATACTAAGTCACACAACTGTAAGACCATGATTTTCTTGAAATAATTAATCAAGCACTGGATACTAGATATTAATTGACAGCAAAACATCAACTCCCATTGACTGTTTTCAGCTTTTCAAGTTCTTTTTTATTAACTATATGAAATAATATTTATTTCCTATATATCAGTCCTCTTATTATAATGTACTTCTCCTATTAGACATCATATCACCAGTACCTAGGGAAATAACATAATTGTTGGAAAGTATGTTGATTTTAAATTAAGAGCAGGAACAGCATGTCTGACTTAGCAGCTTATTCCTAAAAGGTATGTTAGGATCTATTTATCAACATATTTACACATATTAGGCAGCCACTGGAGTCATTTCAATGACTGTAAGGGCAACAAAATTCTATGTAGGTTGAAGTGATCTTTCATTTAATTAAGGTTAACCTTCAAATGTGTATTCAAAATGTGCGCTTTCTGGTAGCACACAACAAACTGCCATTTCTATTATCTATTACCTGACAACAGAATATTATGTAAATGTGATGGTACACAATGATACTGCTATTCAACACATACTGGCAGTGAGCTCATACTGTCAGTAAGCTATTTGGATAGCTGTTATGCAGAATAGAATGACTACAGAACCTTTCTTGTCTTGAGTAACCAAAATATAAAAATGAAGTGTAGGTGCTCTTACCACCTTTTGATAGCAGAAGAAATCTAGCTGAACTGTCTCCATGCTAGTGAGCTCTACTGAATTTATTTGTACAGTTTTGTTAGCTTTCAGATATAAAGTAAACCTTAATATTGTGGATTTCTACCTGTCAGCTGTGGGACAATACCCTGAGGAGCTACCCTTTATAGGGTCTCCAAACATTAGTGATCTCCTATTATCTCCTGTTATTTAAACACCAATATCTCCAGTTCTTTACATTCTACCAGTCTCTGAGGATTAGCAGGAAAAGGGTAATACTTTCAATCAGCAGATAGATGAGGAGGGACTGGCACTGCTGAATTTCCAGTTCTACTCCCAAGTCTCTATCTGGGCTGAGTCAGCAGTTTCTTTATTTTAAAGACTCTCTTTATTCACCTGCACTGCTGCACATTGATAAGACCTATAAATTCCAGTTACTTCTTAGAAGGATGCTTTAGAGATTAAAAGTATACACTTACTTTGATACCACACAGTAACTCCCAAATGGATTAAGAGGAGTTAAGTGCGTGCATGCTAAGCAGGAGATACTCCACACTTCCCTCCTTGTAGAAGGCAAGAGAGAAAATGAACCCTGAATCCCCCATCAGGGGAATATAGGGGTCATGCAGGTGAAATGCTGACTAGACAAGCCCTTGCTCCCTCATGTAAGATGTAGCAGACCTACTATTTTTGTTCAGTTAGCAGTCCAAATCAAAGTGTAAAACAGCACTGTTAATTAGACACTAAAATCCTCTAGTGAGAAAGGGCCTCACTGCACATTTACTCCAAACCAGTAATAAAACTTTAGATTTACTTGTGTACAAAAAATTGACATTTCTTTCTTTTACACTCTAATTGCTTCTGATTTCATTGCTGAATTGCATGTGTTCATAAATCAGCACAGGGTATTGAACCATCCTGCTGTTTACATGTGCTGTGCATTTCACACTGGTAAATATAAGGTAGAAATATGACAGTGACTGGTGCTATACAGATGTGGTAATCCATCTGGTGACAACTGGGAGAAAAAGTAACATCAGATCAATTCATATGCTCACTAATGCCACACAGGATATAATGCAACTCAGAACTATTTCTGTCTGTTGCAGAGCTATTGCTACCTGATTCTGTATCATGTTCATCTTATGAGTATAATAAATAATTTTTTTCCTTTAGATTGCACACACATTAAATAACACTACAAATAAAGAAGAAAATTAATAAATAAAAAGGCTGTCTAAAAGAGAAAATACCTTTGTGGAACACTATAGGATCAAGCTTATGAATTGGGATTTATAGTTTCTAACTAATGCAGTCCAAAAAAGACACCAGATTTTTTTAGCATCCTAGAAATACCTGTTGCTAGTTCTCTTCTGTATCAAAAACTTGTGTAGGAAGGATCACGACAAAACTTTTGCTTTAGCAGCTGCATAGAGAGTAAGTAATGAAAAACTGAACTAACATTTTTAGTAACCTGTACATATGATGGAAGGGATACTGTAACTTTTGAAGTGAATGGTACGCACTTTTGTTTCAAATGAGCATAGTTTCATGGCAAGCATCTTCTTAATACATAGTGGATAAATCAGTAACAGTACCCCAACAAATGTAAACAGTAGATTTTTTTATTCTCTAAGGGCATTTTCGTAAATAAGATGTGAAACTGCTGAGTCCCAGGCACATTTCTTGAAACTGCCTTCATATAAATATCTTCTCCAGACATGAAAGCAGTAGGATGCCAAGATTTAAGATTTTCCAGAACTTTTTAATGCCACAAGTACTGTATTGTTATCTAACATGGGTCTTAGATATCTGCCTCATATCCTATCTGCAATTATGGTTAGAAATTAAATAAATCCAGGAACACAATAGCTCAGTGTTGTGATCAATGGTGCAGAGTCCAGTTGGAGGCCTGTAACTAGTGGTGATGCCCAGGGGTCAATACTGGGATAAGTCTTTTTCAACATCTTCATCAATGACCTGGATGAGGGGGCAAAATGTATCTTTGGCAAGTTTCCTGGTGTACAAAACCAGGAGGATTGGCTGATAACACCAGAAGGCTGTGTGGCCATTCAGCACAATCTGGACAGACTGGAGAGCTGGGCAAAGGGGAACCTAATGAAGTTCAACAAGTGTAGAGTCTTGAACCTGGGGATAACACCATGCACCAGTACAGACTGACTTACTGGAAAGCAGCTCCATGGAGAAGGACCTTGGAGTCTTGGTGGACAGTAGGTTATCCATGGGACAGCAATGTGGTCTTTTGACTAAGAAGGCCAATGGTATCCTGGGGTTCATTAAGAAGAGTATGTCCAACAAGTCAAGGGAGGCTCTCCTCCTCCTCTACTCTGCCCTGGTGAGACCACAACTGGAGTATTGTGTCCAGTTCTGGGCTCTCTAGTTCAAGAGTTACAGGGATGTATTAGACAGAGTCCAATGGAGGGCTGCAAGGATGACCACAGGATTGGAACATCTGTCTTATGAAGAAAGGATGAGAGACCTGGGGGTGTTTAATCTGAACAAGAGAAGACTGACAGGGTATCCTATTAATGTTTACAAATATCTGAAGAGTGGGTGTCAAGAAGAAGGTGTCCCTGTGACAGGACAAGGGGCAATGGACACAAACTGTAATGTAGGATTTTCCACCTTAATATGAGACAAAACTTTTTTATTATAAGGGTGATAGAGCATCGGAAGAAGTTGCCCAGAGAGGTTGCGGAGTCTCCTCCTCTAGAGACTTTCAAGACCCTCCTCTGTGACCTGCCCTAGGTGATTCTACTTTGGCAGGTGGGTTGGACTTAATCTCCAGAGGCCTCTTCATACCCCTACCATCCTATGATTCTAAAGTCCTCTGCCACTTTCTGCCTTTCACAAATTCAGTCTGGGCATACAGCACCCTTTTCAGTCCCTGAAGGCACACTGACAGTGCATATCCTCAACCTTGAAACATTATTTATATAATTTTATTCTCTTAAATGTATGTTTGAATTATTGAAATATTTTACATCCTTCCAAGATAATTCATACTAGTAAAAAGCCAGAAGGACAAGATTTTGTTATGACCTTATTGTATATTACCACATTTGAGGAAAAATATCAATTTTCTACAGGTTTTATGACGATGAGACAAATTCAGTACAGACTTATTTGGCAGAAGTGAGTATAACTACACTACATCTTTATTAGTGTTTGAATGTATTTTCTTACTGATTTTGCAAAGCTCAAAGCATAAAATCACAGGAATGTCTCCTGTAATTTAATAGACTACATTACCATCAAATTAATTTTTAATAAATGCATATAAGAAAGCTAAGTGGAGAGGCAGAAAGGAATATAGAGAAAATGAGAAAGGTGCAGCTTTGCTAAAAGTATTGAAAGCAATTTATATCCAAAAATACTTATGTCTATCTTGATTTTCCCTCTCCATAGATGCTAAAGGACAATTCATTATACAACCTTTAGAGGAACAGACAGCTTCCAAATTTTCATTCTTGTAAGCATCAAGTCCTGAACACTACTGCATCAGAAATACCACAAAGCTGCTCTTGAGTTCAGTTCCTAGAAGCCAGGGGCTTGCACTTCAACAGTAAAAGAATTACAGAGTATGTTGCAGATCTTTGTCTAGGGTTTATATATTCATGCTCCTGGCAAAACTGATCTGTTTAACTTCTATTTGTGGAAATATACAGGTGTTTCCTTCACGCTTTCATTCATCTTTCTCTGCCTTCCTTCTATACTCTTAGGAACATGACGAAATTGCTAGAATTCTTATTAAATGGCTGATAAACAACACACTGGACACAAAGTACATATGAGGAGGATAGAAAGGCCAATATCTCCACATCTGAATTCATGAAGTCAGACCTGATAATGAGGATTGCCCTCAGGCCTCTACAACATTTAATTTCAGTGGGAATGGTAAGAGATTCTCACATCTCTCAAGTTATAATAATACTTGGTATTAGATATCCGCAGTGAAAACTTTGGCTAAAATATCTCTTTTTTTCCCTTTCTTATACCAGTATGACTGTTGTATTCATAAATACTGTGTGGTTTGGTACCATTAGTACTTTACCAGTACCTGTCCATACAAGCACTGATGATTTATTCTTTCTTTTTGAACTCCTAATTTCTTCATCAGTCACCTCATGTCTTAGATTATAAATCTCCTTGGACTTTCTTATGCTGCTATAGTGCCTACTGTGTCTTAGATTTTTCCACCTTCAAATTATAAATATAGATCCTAATAATACACAGTACACATGATGACCACAATCTGTAACTTGTCAAAATGAAATGGTTCCTTCAGACCAACTTTCTGGTAATGAACAAGTGAACTAGAAAATCCAACTGTGACACATTTGTGATCTGACACCTTGCACTCTAAATCTTATTTGAGGATTCTCATAAGCAACTGTCAGCTATCTACTTCTTTGCATACTTTATATTCTAAATTCTACATTTTATATACTCAATACTCACTATTTTTATACTGAATTAACAGAATATGAACATTACACTCACTTTTGTTTGAAAAGTTGATGATAAATGTTATACTTTCAAAATGGAATTAATGAATGGATAGTATTCAGGGATTTATGCACTGACTCAGGTATAAGAAGTATCTACCAAGTCCACTTATAATAGACAACAAATGGGCACATTAAAAAAAACTCATTTGGCTGCTCTAAGTCCTCCAAGTAAGTCATAAATCTGTGTGATAATTTCAATATCTTAGTTTCCAAAGAGACAAAATACACAAAGCAAAAAGAAAACCTCCTGACATATGTTACTTGTTTGGTTGTTTTTTTTAGAATAATGATTTACACAGTGTAAACATGCTTCCAAATCTCCAAAGCACCTACAAACCAAGAGTTAAGAGTAGAGTCCCAGCCATACTCCCAAGCATAGTGTAAACAAAACAGAAATCTCATTATTAAAAGGATAGTCCTTCTAGCTCAAGAGCAGACAGGTTTAATTTCTAAGGATAATCCTTTAAGTCCCAAGAATCTATTGGGATCTAGCAAAAGAAATCAAAGCATCAGTTCCCTCACCCCAAAAAATCCTCCATAAAACAATCTTGCCTGCTGCATGCAAAGCAGTAATTGTTGCAATCAAGATAACAAATCATTTTAGGCCACGTGAGCTCACTTAGATTCCTGTACCAGTACCAGCTCAAGCTTTCCCTGTAACAACCCTAGATCCTATTGTCCCGTCTCCAAAACAGAAATTCAGGCTGACACTACCCTGACCAACACTTCCTACAGGCCCTCATATTTAGCCACCTCCTTAAAAAATACCCAACCTATATTACAAAGAGTTGCACACCACTGATGTGGCTCTAGCAGTGGTTTATATCCACCTTCTACACAGCAGTGCAGAAGATTGTCCTTCCTGTCTTTGTAAGGCAATGAAAAGCAGGACTCATCAGTCCTCAAGCCTGATGAGGATGTGAGGTGACACGCCAAGACGGCACATCAGGATATTTTAGGACTTCAACCAGGAAAATACTGGCTCACACAGCAGCCACAAGCAAGGCTCAGGGCTGACACCTGCAACCACAATGTGAGTGGCATCTACCAGGAGCCCAGGGAGTACATCAGGTATCTAAAGGATTCCATAGTGCTCCCAACTGCTAACTGAGTCATTGCCTACAAGGAAGGGTGAAGCCAAGATACTGAGTTCTTGTTCATCTGCATTTTATCACAGACCATTTAATATGGCTGTTAATTACATAAAATAAAATTAGTAGAGGACACAAAGGTCACCTGGTCTGTTATGTTCTTCCAAAACTGCAGCCTAGTGTTACTTTTATAATGTATTATCCAAGCAGATTATATTCCATTTTTAATACTATCACTAGAACTTCTGTAACTAAATAATGATGGATTCCTAACACCACATATTACAAGACTGAATCTCTTCAAAATACAGAGGAGGTCAAAGGACACCAGAAAGCCTAGGCATAGTGATGAATAGTGTGCCCGGGTATGCAAGACCATCACTCTACGGACCATATGTAAGACATTTAAAAAGGCAAAGTAACTTTAATGGTATCTTGGTTTTACCTAACTCATAAAGGCATTTCCTCTGATACTGTGTTTGTTTCTCTAGACTGTGCACTCATTTTTTTAATTGCAAATCTGATTATCTTCCCTTCCCTTCCCACAAGAAAATATTAATCCTTATGAGACTGATACTGAGAAGAGTCTAGCAGTGCTTTCTTACTAGGAAATACACATAATAAAACAGGATAAAAGTGGCTGGTATTTTTGCAAAAAATTTTGGAAGGAAGTTTTGGTTTTTTCAGTGGAAAGACATTGATTTCCTTTCTTTTCTTTCTTTAAAATAGTATTTTAAAACAGGTTGCAGTAAAAATATCAGTTTTTCAGCTCCAAAGGACAAAAACCATAAAATCATAGAATGGTTTAGGTTGGAAGGTATGTTTAAAGATCATCTGGTTACAACCCCCTGTCATGGGCGGGGTCATCTTCCAACTATGTTGCTCCATTCCCCATCCAACATGGCCTTGAACACTTCCAGGGAGGGGGCATCCACAGTTTCCCTGGGCAACTTGTGTCAGTGTCTCACCACCCTCACAGTTTAGATTTTCTTCCTAGTATCTATCCTGAATCTACCCTCTTCCAGCTTAAAACAGTTTCCCTGTGTCTTATTACTACATGTCCTTCTAAAAATTCCCTCTCCAGATTTCTTGTAGATGCTGTTACAGTACTGAAAGGCTGCTAGAAGGTCTCCTCAGAGCCTTCTCTTCTCCAGACATAAATACTAGCATAAAAATTTCTTAGTCCAAAGTAAAAATTATCAAATTTAGTTGAAAGTTTTAATTTTCCTCATTTTTCAAAACAATTCTCAGAAACCCTTTTCCTTTGAAAAGCACAGGAATTTTTTCACAAAATCTCTTATCAAAAATAAAGTATCTGGAAAAATACCTCACTTTTCTAGAAACCCCTAGGGAATAAAAAAATCAACATACTATGACTGGCACATATGAAGAACATATGCATTATGCTACTGAAGAACTTCATCTCAAAGCTACTTATACAAGTTTGTTCATTTTTAAACACAGATACAATTCCTAGTCCAATCCATCAGAAACACTAGAGGCTTTACTATGAACCTGAATCCACAGATTGTGTTCTCACTTCCATCTGGTTTAAACAATACTTGTATTAACTAAAAAAATCTTCAAGAAAGACCACATATTTATTCATTCGGTAATATGCTATGCATGTCAAATATAAAGGCTGAAAATTAAGCTCTCTCTTAGCTACTTGCGTAAAAAAAAAGTTTCCATCCATTATCTTCAGCGAAAAAACTCCACTGTTTAGATGTGGAAACCTCAAGGTTGTTGGGAGTTCAAAAAGAAGTCTCCTCCACAGTTAAGGCAAATGTTAGGACATCTGAAATACTAAAACATCATCATCTTCATTATTATTATTATTATTTGTGGTGTTGTTGGCGGTTTTTTGTTGTTGTTATAATTCTTGTTGCTATCATTGTTATTATTAAATGAATATGACAAATAATTTGGACATTTTCTGATTAAAAAATGAGTGGCATTTCAGCATTGTTACTTGGCTATAACAATATTTTATGAGTCTGAATATGGCAGTGCAACCCTAAGTACAGGGTTATCACTCCAATACTATAATGAATTTAGGTTCAGACAGCCGATTCATTTTGATTATCCCTTGTCAAGTCCACCATGTGTTTTCATGAACTGAGGAAATGAGCTGTCATGCAGTTCCAGCTTGGAAAGTAATAAAAAAAGTTTTTTCATACTTCATGATAGTGAGATTTTGAACCTGATCCAGTATATTGATAGCAACACTTGATTTTCTTTCCCTTAAATATCATTAAGTTATTATATTACTCAGTTTTGCTAATTTTATGATTTTTAATTCACCATTGATTTTAATTTTGAAGTATAAATTTTCTTCAACAATGAATTCCTGGCATTATTCACTGGCAACACCACTGCCACCTACACAATGCTTTTTACCTTATACTGTAAAGTAATAGTTTCCTTTCAGTCCACAAGGCCTAAGCCATACACTTGTATGCATATTCAGCTCTTTATTCTAAAATATGACACTGACCTCTCTGACACTTCCTGGGCTTAGCTGCCTTCAACAGGATCTTGCATCTACATTTAACACTATAAAAGGAAGATGCTTCCACCTGATGTAGCAGGAGTGAGATGATCCATAACCTGAATTTCCATAAACCTGAATTTCCACATTCCACATCCCATCCCAAGCTGCTCTCACTATTCCTGGTACTGGAGAGCTATTGTTATTCACAGTCTTCTTGTAAAACTGACACAAGTGGACAGTCTGAATTATTGCCCAGAGCTACTTATGCTGCCCTCATTTGGGAACTGTATGTAAGCTTTTCTAATTTCTATGGAAAGCACAAGTACTAATAGCTTTTGGCAGTATATTTATTTGATAGCTGTTTGCAGCTATAGTTGTCATCACTGTAGAAAAATGACATGTAGCATGGCCCTGTATTTGACTTTTTTAAAAAAAGAAAAGGCCGTGTATTTACAGTGCAGTAAATATTGACTTCCTATTAATGATCACTTTACATAAATGGTATTTTCTGGATGAGAGCTTCCTCAGTGATTGTTCTATCTCTTCATTAACTTGTGGTACAAAGCAGACATGAGTAATGTTTAACTCCCACTTTAATTCCAGGGAAATCTGATGGAGCCCCATATATACATAAGTATGTATTTTCTTCTCAGTCAACCTGGCATAGTACAAAGTTGTTAATTTTATAGTCTACAGGCACTGTGATGTATATTTTATATATTTACATTATAATATTTAGCCAACAGAGCACCTTTAATACCCTATTAAAACCACCCTCTAGAAAGGATCCATATGAGTTACAGAATATTTTTCCTAATTTCTAGAATTCATTAGCAATGACTCCAGTGTGGTGTTAGGAGCCCACAGCAGGCACAGTCAGAGCACCCACAGGGTCCCTTGCCATGGAGCTGCCAGGATCACAGGCAGACACATGGCCCCACTGTGTGTCCTTCCTCTGCCTCACCAGGTATGATGTTTGCAGTTCAGCACTGCCCTCCTTTGGGTCATTTTTTTCTGTGAGTTTTACTCAATTCAAGTATCTTCCTACACCTTTCTAACTATATTCATCTAATCAATATGATTACCATGCCTCTCATGGCTTAATTTGGAGTGTACTGATGGGCACTGGTCCCAGTACTTAAGAACTTACTATTTGATTTGTCAGGCATGACAAATCCTCAGTCTGCAGTCACTATGACTTTAACGAAACATAAGGTAAATTTTTAATGCCCATTTCACAAAAATCATTATGCATAATGGCAATTACATGAAAAGCAGCCCGTGCAACAGTAGAACTCTCTGATGGTTAAAACTGCTTGTGAACAGTCAGGAAACACAATCAATTCACAATGGTCAAAAATTACTGTTGCATTTATCACTCCGTAAAATGAAAATATAAGATATTATAGTTTTCGCTAATATATTACTTACTCTTTTAAAGAAATGTTTACTAATTAAAGATATCACTTGTTCAGATTCTTGTCAAAATATTAATAGTAAAATCACATATCACACATCATACAAATCACACAAAACTATACAATTTGCCTTTTATATTAGAACACAAGGAGTAGTTTAGAAAAAAAAAAGTATTTGCATTATTTTTCTACTGGGAAAACATAGGTTTTACATGCATATTTTATGACCCTGAATTACTTTAAGCTCATGAATGGTTCAATGAAAGACAGCAGGACTGTAAACTTGCTCAGCTGCTACAGGAGACCAGGAGTGCCAACCATCATCAATAACATGACTTTTCCTAGCTTGAAAATTTCCTATCACAAACAACAGCCAAGGGCTTTTACTTCCCAGAGGCTCCTCAGTCCTGGATCCACCATAAAATAGGGAAAAAATCCTTTCATCTCCATGCACACTTAAGGTGTGGAGAATACCTACACATGGGTAAGGATCTGTATCTGAAAGGGAGATGCCATTCAGACCACTGGGGCTTCTGTTCCATCTTTGCAGTCTTCTGGATCAGACTGCAGATCACTGCATTCAGTATCCAGAACTTGGGGGGAAAAGGGACCTACAGTCCCACAGCTCTCCATGCCATTCCCAGCACATCTACCTGGTAGCCAGTAAATGGTTTACAGCAAGAGACAATTCATGCTGCACATAGTTTGGTCTGTGTAAATGGTCCCATAGTCTGTTAATCTTTGTATTCACAAACAAAAGGGACCTGGGAGTCTGGATTGACAGGAAGCTGAACATGAGCCAACAGTGTGCCCATGTGGCCAAGAAGGCCAATGGCATCCTGGCCTGGATCAGGAACAGCGTGGCCAGCAGGTCCAAGGAAGTGATTCTGCCCCTGTACTCAGCGATGGTGAGGCCACACCTCGAGTACTGTGTCCAGTTCTGGGCCCCTCAGTTCAGGAAGGAGATCGAGGTCCTGGAGCAAGTCCAGAGAAAAGCAAGGAGGCTGTGAAGGGATCCAGCACAAGTTCTGTGAGGAAGGGCTGAGGGAGCTGGGAGTGTTCAGTCTGGAGAAGAGGTGGCTCAGAGGAGACCTCATCACTCTCTACAACTCCCTGAAAGGAGGGTGTAGTCAGGGTGGGGTCGGTCTCTTCTCCCAGGCAACTCTCAGCAAGACAAGAGGGCGCGGTCTTAAGTTGTGCTGGGGGAGGTTTAGGTTGGATATCAGAATGAATTTCTTTACAGAGAGGGTGATCAGACATTGGAATGGGCTGCCCAGGGAAGTAGTGGATTCTCCGTCCCTGGAGATATTTAAAGAGACTGGATATGGCCAGTCTCAGTGCCACGGTTTAGTAACCGCGGCGGTAGTGGATCAATGGCTGGATTTGATGATCTCAGAGGTCCCTTCCAACCCAGCTGATTCTATGATTTTATGATCCTATGAAAAGGAGTACACCTTGCACACAGCCTTTATTAACCTTAAGAGCCCCTATTTTCCCAAAGTATTGCTAGTCACTAAAAGCGTAAAACCTGCATAAGAACTGACAGCTGGGGAACTTAGGTATCACTTATACACAAACATATGTATATGCATATCTTGCTAAAATTTATAAGGAATTCTTTTCTAGAGAAACCTCCAAAATAGATAAAGAGGCAAAAAATCTCATATTCTAACATATCAAGTGTAAAAACAGAAAAAGAAATGTCTCTTGCATTTCCCTGCTCTAAAATCTAGAGTCATTTACCAAAATAGAAGTACTAAAATTACATTACTTTCTCAAATAAAGGAGCATACCCCAGGACATAATTCAGCTATTTCCAATAGGCAGAGAGGGATGATATCCAGAAAAGTCATTGCCAAACTGATGAGAAAAGGTATCCAATTTGTCTGGGTTTAGGTGGCTTTTCCGCATATTGTCCAATCTCTTCATTGCAGTAGTTTAAATCAAAAATTCCTCTAAAAAATCTGAGGAAAACATAGAAGTATGTGTAAGTTTTCTCTTGAACCAGCAAATCAAAACCCATAAGAATCAAGCTAAGCCTCTGTCCATCATCTTTGAGAGGCCATGGCAGTCTGGAGAGGTTCCCACTGATGGGAAAAAAAGGTAACATAGCCTCTGTTTTCAAAAAGCGGAAAAAAGAAGACCAGTGAAGTCCAGGCTGGTCAGCTTTATCTCTGTGCCTGGCGAGATCATGGAAAAGATCCTCCTGGAAAATCTGCTGGGGCACATGGAAAGTAAGGAGATGATTGGTGACAGCCAAGACAGCTTCACTATGGGAAAATCATGCCTAACCAGTTTGGTGGCCTTCTATGACAAGACTACAGATACAGTGAATAGTGGCAGAGCAACTGACACCATCCACCTAGATTTGTGCAAGGCATTTGACACTGTCCCACATGACAAACTGATAAGACATGGATTTGACAGATGGACCATTTGGTGGATAAGTAATTGGTTGGATCACTACACCCAGAGAGTTGTGGTCAATGGTTCAGTGTCCAACTGGAGGCAAGTGCTGAGTGCTGCTACTCACATTGGGACCACTGATGTTTAACATCTTTGCTGGAGACATGGACGGTGGGATAGTGCATCCTCAGCAAGTTTGCTGACAATACCAAGCTGTGTGGTTGACACCTTAGACGTAAGCGAGGCCATCCAGAGGGACCATGACAGGCTGAAGGGTTGTGCCCATGACAACCTAATGAAGTTCAGCATGGCCAAGTGCACGGTCCTGCACCTGGGTCAGTGCAAACCCAGGCACAAATACAGGCTGCAGGGAGAATGGATAGGGAGCTGCCCTGAGGAAAAGGACTTGGGGATGATGGTAGATGAGAAGATCAACATGAGCCCCTGTGTGTGTTCATAGATCAGAAAACCAATCACATCCTGGGCTGCATCAAAAGAAGTATGGCCAGAAGGGTGAGGGAGGTGATTCTGCCCCTCTACTCTTCTCTTGTAAGACCTGGAACACTGCTTTGAAGCCCTCAGCAAAGGAAAGATATAGACCTGTTGGAGAGGGTCCAGAGAAGGGCCACGAAGATGATCAGAGGGTTGGAGCACCTGTGCTCGGAAGATAGGCTGAGACAGTTGGGGTTGTTCTGCCTGGAGAGGCCCCACTCTCATCTGTCTTTGATTTAAAACTTGATGGGGATAAGATTTTGAAAACAGCAGCATTACTTAAGAAATATCTTGTAATCTCTTTAGAATGTCATTGGAGGTCCATATTTGAATATCTCTGCTCCAAGGGCCAAAAACTCCTTGAGCAAACACAGCAGCATCTTTTTTCCTTTCTTACTATGGAACTGCTTGCAATTTCAGAACACAAGAAGGGTTAAGTCACAGCCTAAAGTACACAAAAATGAACTTCATCATGCAAGTATAGTTACCGATTACCACCAAATCACAAAAAAAAACCGGAAGCAAAATACAAGATCTGCTAGCATATGTTAGAGAAGAAGACAGATGACAGTAATAAGCTGTTTGACTATTAACTCTGAGGTACCAGTGGATGACAAAACATAAACCAGAAATGTATTTGCATTTCTAGGAAAAATGTTCATTACTTTAACTGAACATAGCTGTTCATTTTTAGAGCAGCTATCTGTTCATCCATATTGTAATTTAAATGGAAATATTTTTACAGGTCATATAGTCAGCTTTTTCAACTGTTAAGCCAGGAACAACAATTTCCTGAAGCTTTATACATTTTTCTAGAAAAAGGATTAATGCCCTAAAAAATAAGGAAAATATTAGCTACATAGATCCAGCAAAGAAGTCCCTGGTCTCTACTTTTCCCTAAAGTAAAGAAGCTAGAACATTATATAAGTAACAAGAACTGTAAATTGCATTTCTTTGTTCTAATTCTTGTATGTACTCTCAACTAATATTGCACATCCCTGTTCATTAGCACTCTGCAGTAGGGTCACATTGGAAAGACCTCTTCATTACTCATGCACTGCTTGTCAGCACACAGACTGGAGATTACTAATACATCTGTCTAATTTTACTGAAAATACTGATGTAAAATCAAGCTTATCCACTATCTGTACAAGAAGACTGTCCAGTCAGGAAAAAAATAATCTTTTCTTTTGAAGCATCCTAGGTTGTAATGAAGAAAGGATGTGACTGCTGTATTGTGCCATATTTGTAGCCTGCAATAGTTATCCAATACCTATTATTTCGCAGATTACCACATGTAAGTCTTAGAACTAAAATTCCACTAAGGGACATGTGCTAGATTTTTAGAGGAAAAAAGGAAGGGGAAAAAAGGAGAAAAAACCTGCACATCCTAGATTTTCCTCCATGGTTTATATCTTTTTTAATACTTAAGACAGAGCCCTGACTTTTTACTGATTTACATTAGCAGAAGTTTTCTCCCTCTCTTACCATTCGGTATGATATCAGAAAGTGGTGGGGTTTTTTGTGGGGGTTTCTTTGTTTGTTTGTTTTTTAAATGGCTTTTACAAAAGAAGTAACTGTTAAGTTTTAGTTGGGCTGATATTTAGCATGGAATATCAGCATGTCTTGTCATTCTAGTTGCTTTCTGCTTCTTCAAAATAAACCAACAAAAAGCCAGCAGTATCCAAGGAATTTTCTCACTTAGCATGGGTATATTCTTAACTGGGGAGATGGTGATAAAATACAGAGTGGAATAAAGTAAAGACAAAATAAAATTTAAAGGATCTAATTACAATGCCTGTCATCAGGATGATTTCTTGGTCTTAATATATTTAAGTGATGGATAGGGTTGTGATTAAAACAAGCAAAGGGATTTCTACTCTTTCCCAAGGACAGGGCTAGACTTCTACATGTCAGTGCTGGCTGTTTTGCTTCACTGACATAACATAAAATACGTTTTTATGACTACTTATTAAATCATTTGCATTTTTTGATCATTCATAGAGTCACTGTAATATCCTTTAAAATTGTTTTGTTAAAATTATTATTGTTTATAATAAAAGAATATTTGCTAAAGGAAGTCTTGAAACAATTCTTTATGTTTTATTATTTTAGTGCAATAATTTCAGGAAAAGAAGCGAACGATATTAGACACTTTTACTCTATAATTGTGATCTTTTAAATCAAATCTCACCTCTTCAAAAGACTCTGAAAAATCTAGTGCCTTCAGAAGTCAATTTTTCATCTGGATTTTGACTGAGCAGTCACAAAAATCTAAAGGAGACAGAGTAGTGTAGCAACTTCATAGCTTGGTAGAGTTTAATTTTTGACAGTATGTTTTTGATAATTTAGTATGACTTGGTATTGCAGTGTTACTGCTTGGATTATTCCATACCATGCAACAAAAACATACATATTTTGATTATTTGCAAGACTGGAGTACACCAATGAATACTACATTATATGTATGAGTACTACAATATAAATGTTGTCATCTGAGAATTCTAAAATAAAATTAAACTTTATGTGACTTTTCTGAATATCTACTATTTTTTTTTTTTTTTTTTTTTTTGAGTAATTTTGGAATTTCAGAGTTTTACATGGCTTAGTGTTGGATTTGGCAGTGTTAATGGTCAGACTTGATCTTAATGTCTTTTACATCCAAAATGATTCTATGATTTCATAACTCAGAGAGGGAAAGAAATCTACACATGTAGATCATGAACACAATGTGTCCTGGCCCCCTTCCCACTCCAGATGCTGTGAAGTTCAGGAGGATACACAGATTCAGAAAGTTATTAGGTAAGGTTATGAAGGATAAATAAACTGGCAGAGTAAGTTACCATAGAAAGGATATATAAAAAAATCTCTTAAGTCTGCCAGAAATTGCACAAGTCATGGTGCAATGATCACCCTGTGTCTTTTTTTTTTTTTTTTTTTTTCTTCTCTAAATATTCTCTTGTAGCAATTGTTAGAGGCAGGATGGCACTTACATGGAGTTTGTTCCAGCTTGTACAACTATTCTTATATTGCACTCTTTGGAATTGCTTTTCTAACTTTCCTGTGTGACTCATGGCAGTAAATCCTTCCCATCTGCTTTTTGCTTTCTTTTATTATCTTGATCACAAGAGACCACATTAGCAACAGGCTTCTCACCCCTGCCAGCACCTGTTAGCCCTTTTAATCATTTTTCATCTCCTCATTTTGCTTGTTTCTCCTCAAAATTTATTTATTTACTTAAGTAGAGCAAAACTGTCTTCCTGATTGAGAAGCCTGCTTTCATTTTGGTTTTGTCCAACTTTTCTCTAAATGAAACTAAAATTTTACTTAATTCTACATCCTGTGCTATGTCTCCTACTTTTCAAAATGAAACTCAAACTACTGAAAATTAAAACTTGCTAAAAGAGAATAGACAACATAAATTCAGATAAATGCAAATGTACTCAGTGTACTTACATTTGTGAGAAGGCATTTTTCGTTAAAAAAAAAAAGAAGCCTAAAAAAGAGGAATCTAACATAAAAATCTAACATCTTTGTGTCATGCTTTTGCTATTTTTTGGGGGGTCTTAAAAAAAAAAAAAAAAGCTACTGCTTCCTCCCTGCAGCACAGGCAGAATTTTAATATTCTAGTCTGTGGGTGCAGCTCTGGTGGCAAATAATTTGAATTATGGCAAGGCAACAATCACTCTTAAGAATTCTGCATTACTCAAAAGTAAGCAAATAGAGAGGTAATGGATCTAACACAACCCCAGACCTACGTAAATGCAGGTTGTTTCAATAAGAGCAGCTGACATACCAATGCTCTTATCAGTCTGTGATAGGTGTGTTTAGGTTTCCTTGGGTTATTGCTCTCAGACCTGTTAACCTCTCACTGAGCCCAGATTTTTGCTTCTTACAGTCAAGATCACACTAGAGTTTTATTATTTTTTGACCTCCCATCTTTCTGACCTCATAAAGTGCAGTTTTCAGATGCCAGTTATGCTAAAACCTTTTCTTGTATCACCACAATTATCAAAAAGCTCAGATGAAAAATAATTCATCATATTGATGCACCATTGAACTGTGGATGATGTTCTTGAGTTGTACCTTTGCCTTTAATGGAACCATTAGAGGAACATATGGAGTGGCAGCAAAGTCTTCAGATACTGCAGTAACATTCAGAAATTACTTGTAGAGGCTTCTTTTCTCCTAGGTTTTGAATACATAGTATGATAGAGTTTTGGGCAAGGTTAAAAGCAAGGAAGTTTGTAAAAGAATTGAAAAGAGCTTCTGGTATGCAGCCGAAGTCTCTAGTTACTCCTGGTTTTGAGGCTGGCTTCCTCACTTAATAGTTAATGCACATCTTTCATTTTTTGCAAGAATACCCCAGAGTACATCACACTTGCCTTGGTCTATACGCAGAAAAGTACCTTTCCTAAAAGAAACCGAGGAAAACCATGTGCAGGTAACTATTTCATTGACACCTTGAGAGGATCACAGCACATGCCTCACCATGTCAGTTCTTTTTATTAGTTCCCTGAAGAGATGGAATATGGTCACTTCACCATCCTGCCATGTGGGATTCTTGCAGAGTCTATTGACTGATGTTAACAAAAAATGCAAAAATATGGTCTTGCTTTACAACAGCAGTCTGTGGGACTCAGTATTACCAGCCCAAACTAACAGTGAAAGCAAGACCACAGAGCACAGTGACATTAGGACTGTACCCTAATATCTACAGTGGACTCAGTGGAGTGCCCTCTCCAACCCTGCTCACTATGGCATCCCATGGATGTGCTTTATTACCTATTGAGGGTAATGGGCCGTTAGCTGAGTAAAACTCATGTGCAATTAGTGGGTTCTGTTACAATATAATGCTTCGTTAAGAGAGCTCTCAAAGAAATCAACAACTTCAAAATTCCCATAATCAATCCAATTTAATCTGATATATGCTCTGTCAAATTGCATTTCAAAAGGCTTTTGTACTACCAAAATTCAGTTATCTAATAACAGCATTAGTAATGTTAATTTTCTAATCAGAACGCAAAATCATTAATTATCCATGCCTTCCTTAAGTAAAAGAAGCTGCAGTTCCTAATCAGTAGCCCTACAGATCCTTTGATGTTTTTAAGTAGAAAGGGTTTCATTCTCCTCTGGAAATACCTGTGAGGCTTTTGTTAGTGCTGGTGTGTGCACTGAACCCATAATTGCTTCTCTGAGTCAAAGCCGAACTCATCTTTGGTTTTCATGCCATCAACCTAAACCTGCATGAGGCTGGTGTTCAGCAGCAAGAGCAGCACCCTACAGTGATCCCCACTTGCAGGACACGACATCAATGGGCCAGACTCACCAGTCCAAAGGTGCTGGTTTGCCATCAGGTCTAGGCTGTTCTTATATTAGCACAATGCTAGATAAAGAGTCTATAATTGTAAGACGATTGGAAATATACCCAAAATTAAAACCAGCATTTTTTGCCTCAGACAAAGGGCAAAGGTCCAGGAGTGGCTAAAAGTGATTAATTCCTCTGAATATTCTCCCAGAACTCAACTATTTACAGCTCCTGGTGTTTCTGAGTGGCTTGGCCTCATAGAACCCTTCAAGTGTACAGCTAATCTGTACTTAAACCCATGTAAACCTTTTGCATCACCAGTTTCATCAAAAAAGAGTTCCATAAGATCAATACTCATCATACAAAACCCCACAGCCATTAGTATACGAACTGCATTAAGGAAATGCAGTAAAAATGTATGAAATACATTTCATACACCATTATTTCTCAGACTCTGAAAGTTCATTCCAGACTCTGGGAAAAAAAAAAAAATCTATACTTCAGTTGCTATTAAAAAGTCAACATGCATCCAAATTTTCCTTTAAAAACAGCCCAACAACAGAGGAAGTATTTTCAAATTTTTTGCCAGACGAAGATTAATTTGTGAGAAGTCTTCACTACATATTTAATAAATCATTAAAAAAACCCAAAAAAACCCAGAATAGCAAAACAATAGCTCAGTGACTATTCTTGCCCTTTACAATCAGAGAATTTTGCTGGGAAAAAGTGTACTCCATGCTCCAGGAATACACCATCTTAAACTCGATGATAAACCAACAAGCAACTGTACACCACAAAGTAAAATTAAATGACAGCTTCAATGGTACTAGGGGAAATGAAACATATTGCTAAAGCTATAAAGTTGCTCATGACAATACTGTAAGATGAAAACAAGAAAATATGCATACATTTCTTTTATATTTATACTAGTAATAGATTGTCATATAGTCGTTTTATTTGCTCTTTAAAAAATACCCTGTTTTTCAAACAGAGCATTTCCAGAGAATAAAGACGACCATAAAATACAACCATAATGAAGTTTCTTACACCCACATCTAAATATGATAAAAAGCTCTCAAACTGTGCTCTGGCTGTCAAGAAACTAGTCAGGGAATGTAGTTCCTTCCAGTCCTGATGGTAACTGGCTCCTTGGCTTCAAGCAAACATTTCACTTTTCCTTCTCCATTTGCAAAATACTTGTGCTTTGGTCTGAAGAACATTGAAATGCTTTGAATGCCTTGTTCACCTAACATTTTTCTAAATGTTTAACTTAATGCATACACGTAACTGTAATGACTTCGACTTAAATAGGTTTTTGTGAAAAATCATGAAAAAAGATTTTCTCTGAGATGGACCTTGAAGACTAATAATACCAGTTCCCTGTTTTTAAAGCAGAATCACTAAATGAGCATTGAATGGATCATATAGAGGCAAAATTCACTTGCTTGGCAGTCCAGTGCATTTACTTTTCATTGATAGTGGATAATTTATTTCTGAAGTATTAAAGGGTGCCCTTAAACGCTCAGAAATGGGGAGAAGAAGCAAGCCCTGAAATAATCAATGATACCGATTTACACTGTTGATTTCTTTTCCTTAATTTTTTTGTGTATTTTCAATTGTCAAAATAACAGATTGCTGCTGATTAGAAAATCTAGAAAAACTGAAATTTCTGTCTTTGGCATGTAGATAATCAAATTCTCAGAAATTGGACGTAGAGTGCTTTTGCCATACCTGTGCACCTACAAGATTCTATTGCACATGCAACATCTATAGCTGTACATTTAATCTTCCTGATATTTCCAGCTGCCCTAGGAACCATACAAAAAGAGTGATTGAGTTGATTCTATTCATTTTTCAAACTAAAATTGAAACTGAAGCTGATAGTTGTAGTCACTTCATGTAATTACTGTTCTTATAACTGGATGAACCCATATATATGCTCCAGCAGAAACGCCTTCTGACTTTTTTTCTCCAGACAAAATAAACTGCCTTTGACATATGGTGACTCAATTGGGAGAAAAATTGAGCCAAATTTTTTAGAAAAGTGAGCCACAGCATCTCCCATTAGCTTTCCAGCTGCTTGAGCAGGGGTTATCCTTCACACACCACTGCCAGAAAACAGGCCCCAAATGCCTGATCAGTAGAAAATAACCCATATCACTTCTGTTGTCTGTGCAGAATATCCTGAATGAATCCTGAAGAATATTCTGATGGGGACCTCTCCTCATGCCTTCTAACTGCAGAACTTTGCTTGGTGTTTACAATCAGAGACCTTCCCTTCCACCCCACCTGCAGAGATGGAGGACACCAGCCTTGCTCTGCTGTCCTGCCCAGTTATAGCACACAGAAAGGCAATGCACCTGAGCAGCAACTGAAATAAATTTTTCACCTAAATCATGAAACATTCAGAAACTTAGTCAAGGGATAATGTGAACACCTCTGAAATCCTCTGTTAAAAGACTGAGGAGGCCAAGTGCCTTTTTTCTTTTTCCATCTGAGGGAAAATAACAGCTGTGAAGAAAAGTCTAAGCAATGTTTTTGAACATCATTTTGTAAGTCGTTGCTTTCACAGTAGGCAATGGAGTGTCCAGCTTCCATTAGGAACCAAGTATCTCATGCTCTTGACTTTATTGGACTTCTTTACATGACAAGAAAGTTTTTCATTCAAAAATACCCCTTCTCCATACATGAATTATGTCTCCAACTACAGGGAATGATATAGAGTGAATAAAACTAATCAGTAGACCTGGGGGCTTTTTAAGGTCCCAGAGGTTTGTGGTCCTGCAGGACCTCTCAACACCCAGGTGTGGGGGATGCTGCAGGCCAAAGTCTTCTGGTCCTACCCTGCTACACACAGTCAAGGAAGCACCACACTTAGGAGCACCTTAACACCTATCTGCCACTAAGCCTACACACTACTAGTAAATTGTATTAAATGCCATTTTCATCATGTGTCTGAAGACACCACCACAAGACAAAAAAGATGCTATGAACAAACTTTCATTTTCTGTCTCCCATTACGTATTTCATTTAAACTGACATTTCAAACCATGGACATTTGTACTGCATAGATGCCATTCATTTACCTGTAGGTTAAAAACATTGCCAGTTACAATAATTATCTCTAATAATACAAAATTAGTTACTCATCATTTTCTTATAATTGATGACTCCTCTGAAGCCAGCATAATGGTTAGGCAATAGTGTATTCTGCTACCTAGAATTAAGGCACAGTTGAGTATGTGATACATTGCATATACATTACATTTATCACATGCTATTTTTAATTTAGCCTGAAAAATAACTGCTGAAGTAAATGACTAGATGTTTACAAGAAAAATAAAGTGAAAAGTTCATTACATAAACATGGTTTTATGTCATTGAATCAATGACATACCATCTATCACACTACCCAAATCGAAAAGCAGCTCCCAGAATATTTATCATTAGGTAGATTAAACATCTGTACTAAAGAATAGCTGGAGAGGACATAGTTAAAAATATTTTATTCAGTACACACAAAATTTAAAAGGGTGCTGTTAAATAACCAGAGAAATATTTGCCACAGAATATAGCAAAACATTGCAGCTGCTTCTCTAGGTTTTGTGTTCAGCAGTTTACATTGTACTTAAAGCTCAGTTTCAGAATTCTGAACATTTGTGACGGATGTACATTTGTCCTATTTCCAGCTCCTCTTCCTGGAACAAATTGGAGAGTTCAAGCAAAATAGCTGCAGCAAGGCAAAATGGAGGAAAGAAAAATTCCACACGTTCTGCTCACCCATCTATTATCTATGCACCACCTTCCATTTATCTTTCTCGCACTGCAAAGCCAGCTCAGTCTATTTGTCTTCTCCTATTATAGGATTTTAAATACACTTGATAATTAAAATTTGGTATTTAAAACCCTGGCTATGCGGTGGCTTGGTGTGTGATGCAAAGCTGTCACTCTATGTTAAAAGCAAGGTATGCAGTTCTTCAGGTCTTCTGGCAGCATTTCAAGCCTTGCTATAGAAACACTTAACAGACATGCTCTTACAACATGATCACAGTGTATTAACCCTAAAGAGCAAGAAACTCCCCCACATAATTTCAAGGCATACAAACAAGCACTAGCTATTTTACTCATTAAAAGGTCTAAACATTTCCCTCTGAAATCAACTATTTTTGGAGTCACTTATATTCACCTTAGGGGTTGCAACTGAGATTGTAATGACAGTACTTGCTGCACTAAGCCTGATGCTGGTAATCAGTGGTAAACCTCTACGGAAGAAAAGCAGATGCCCTCAGTCCCACTGCCAGCCCTCCTCCCCTGCAAGGAGACGGGTGGGCAGGCACCAGGCAGCTCCCTGTGGGTATCCTGACCCCTGCAGACAGACACAGAGGTAGGCACTGGGTTTGAATGTGAGATAAAACAAAAACCAAACAACAACAAACCAACCAAACCAAACCAAACAAACAAAAGCCAAACCAAAATAAAATAAAAAGCAAAGGAAAAAACCCAAAACAAAAAAGAAACAAACAAGCAAAAAAACAAACAAACAAAATAAACCAACAAAAAAAAAAACAACAAAGCAAAGCTATCATCCTAAGCATATATGAAAACCATCAGTCTTGGTCACACCAGGACGTATCACTAATCCACTTCTTATAAAGACATGGAGGTTAGAATAAGACTAATTTAAAGACATTTACTGCCCCTGCTACAGAAGAGCTTTCCTTCAGGTCACAGTCTGTCTATTTGAAAAAAGATTGCCTTAGTCACAAAACAAAAAACATTGACTACGACAGCCTCTCCCCTCACAAGAAAGCCTCTTGGTGTCATAGGTTTAGAGAGCAGTTTGCTTCTTAGTCCTTAAGATAACAAAGTTTAACTTTCACATTGCTTCAGTGAAAACATAACCTTAGCTTGAGGAAAGGCTCTTCTTTCTGTTGTCCTTGAGGACAAGTGCAGAAGAGATCTGGTTTTTATTCCCACTTCTTCTTAGGAAATACTGTTTGCTTACTTGTCCCCATTCTCCTCCTCATTCCTGGGTATCAGAAGACATCACATTTTCAATAGATAATCACAGGAAAATGGAAACCACTGATTTCAGGTAAGACCAAATAAAATATGTTATATAAAAAAATCCCTGATATCAATTCTGATTAAACAGTGCTGCTGGCAGGTTTCCTTCGTAAGGCTTGGTGGATGCGATGGCCAGAGAGGGAAGTGAAGATGTTGCAGGGCAAAACTGTATCAGGCATTTCCCTGAGATGACTCTGCACATCTCCAGCTGCCCATTCTCATTTTTCCAGGTTGCCCTCATTACTGCCTAGTCCCCTGAGACCTGCTGTAACCTTTTGAGATCCATAACATTCTCCAGGCAATAGAGTGGAAGACAACAGAACAAAGTGCTGATGATCACTGTCATGCTGTGAGGATGGAGAGCGGGACAGAGACAACTCACTAATCTCTACTACAGTGTACGTGCACATCTTTGAATAGTGGAAAACAAGTATTAGATGCAAAGAGATAAGCACAGCATCTAAAATACAGTTAAATATACTAGTTGCTGCTATAGGCCAAATTTCACTTTGGTTTTATAGCTCTGAAAATTCTGAAAATTGTCTAAAGTCTGAGAAATGTCTCTGGCTTCCACATCTTGTGAGGGACAGCACAGCTGTCATGGTTTAAAAGACAGAAAATTAGCACTATCCTGGTTTGGACAACAGCACTGAGCCAAAGCTTTGCTCCAGGAATATCCAGATGTTTGTTTGTTTGTTTGTCTTGTCCTCACACTTGGTGCTCTAAAGAAGCAATAGGACAAATATTAACATAGACTTACTATTTCTTTCATAATTTTTAAAAAACTATCTATATGAATAACTATAAGCCAAAGACTTTAGGTACTGTTGTAAATCCAAAATCTGTCTGAGTGCTAGATTTACAATGTTGATTAGTTGAAAGAAGTATAAAAATGCATATCTAGAAAGACAGTTCTATGTTGGCTATACAATTCACAAAGATTTCTGGGTAACAGTTTCCACCAGAAATAAACAACTTGGTTCAAGTAAATTCACTCCCATCCATGCTTCCAGTGGAGGAAAGCCTGGATATGTGATTCATCAAATCACTTAAGATTCTTTTCCTGGAAAGGATCTCCTACATGTTTACAGTTGTCTAACATAAAGACAAAATAGGAAGTTTTAAAGGCATTTAAGTGTTGTGTAAAGCTTTCTTTACATACACATGGAAGAAAGCAAATAAAATGCTTTTAGGTGTGTCTGCATCTGCACCTCAGCCTAAGGCACCATCCCAAAATGCTGCAGCATAGTTTCAGTGACCTGCCCTTTAATCCCAAAACTCCTTTCTTGGTGACAAACATTGACAATCAAGTGCATGATTTCAGATGCAAGTAACAGTCCTAAGAAAGTAAACACTCTGGGCTCCAGAAAATAAACTGTTGCTGAAATTCCCTTCCAGATAAGCGTGAGAAAGCCAGAGAGCATCTCTAAGTCATATGTATATATGTACAGGAGGCCCTGGAGTACAAGAATTGATGTCTGACCCTTGTTTTGCTCCTCTTTGGTTTTGCTCACTTGGCAATAGGAAGCAGAGATCCTGGGTAGGAGGGTAGAAGCCCTCCTGGACTGGGTCTAAGTGCAGTCCCAGGAAGACAGGGGTTGTCAGCCATTGCCCGTTTTCTCCTCATGTCCCAGCCCAGAAGAAGAGAACTGGAATTACCAAGGTAGATGCTGGAGTAGCCAGAATGTAAGGATGCTCCAGCAAATCTCTCCTGCAATGTTTTGAGACCAGTGTCTGGTGTTAACACTTCCAGAGGACTGGATACAAACAGACATCAGGGTCAAAAGCATCTTCTGCTTTGTCAAGATGACCACAGAAGAGAATGAGAAGTATTTCAGTGTAACCCCTGACATTGTCTTCTCATACAATGTGGAATGGTTGGCTGCTTACAAATGCATTTCACCCAGTGCACTACTGGGAATACATTGGACATCCACTGTGGGCTAAACCTGGCTATACAGGGAGCCAGAATTGTGACACATCCTCAGTTTTAGGAAGTCTGAGGCAATATTTGTTCTCTTGAAATCAAGCATAAGAACAGCCACCCTAATTGGGGTAACAAACAGCTTTTTCAGTCACCCATACCACAGATGCAGGGAGATAGTCTGCTGTATTATTATATTCTGACAGGTTTTGGATGCTTCCATCTCTGGATTTATCGAGAGAGGTGAGAAAAGGTGCAGGCTCCCACTAAAACCTGGACTTGTTCTGTATTCTGAATATAGAAAGCTACATACTGCAAGACCAAAAAAAAAAAAAAAAAAAAAAAAAAAAAAAATTGAATCATTTTGGTATTTTTATCTTGGTGAAAAGAACTATGGAACTATGGCACCAGTTCATTATGGTCCCATACATCCTTAGGGAACGTATCATTATAAAAGCACTAATCAAAGGAACAATATTTTGAAAGAATGATGCTGAACTTCATAATTGTAATTAAGTGTGGAACACATTTTTGGGGGCCAAGAATAGGTCCCAAAGGATTTTATTTCAGTAGACAAATACTGCCAACTTACTGTACCAGTAATGTAACAGTTTGCAGGCAACACCTGCACAGGCAGGACCAGAGACGAAGGTAGTGCACTGTCTTACTACACTTTCTAAGAAACCAACAGGCTTAAAGATACACCTGTGGATTTCATTTTTGGTAGCACACATTTAGATCTCTCTAATGCTCCTAAGATCTGTTTGATGTGCAGTCAAGAAAGCAATATGCCTCTGAACTGGAGAGACTTTACCCTTTAACATTCTTGTCCTTTATAGTCACACAGGAAAAAACCTTCTTTGTGATGCTTGATTCCCCTCTTTAATGACTTTAACGACTTTATTTGTGCAGTCAATTGCTCACAGATGTGATCAGAGAGGTGGCAATGCAGCCCTGCTAGACCATACCAAAGCCAAGGGAGCAAGAAGCTGAGGCCATGGAGAGCAGTTTCTCGAGGCAATGCTGCTGGCAGGGGATATCCACACCTTTTCAAAGGGGTAATTTTATTCTGGATCTCAATTTAATCTCACAGATACTATATAAATGCAGGGAAGTGCAATAATTATTACTATCCTGTTATTGTTATTGCTCAAAGGATTTTCTGCTAGCTTCCCTTTTAGCATTGTATGTGAAAGGGTGACAAGAGAAAATATGATTAAAGTGTGAAGCTCTGGTGTCTGCCTGCTGTACTGAAGTGCAAAAGATTCCCATCACAAACAGCAACTGAGAGAATGATGGGCTTTCTGGGACTTTCATCAGGAAATAAAAATAGAGAAGTCCTTCAACATATGTCAGAGACCCAGAGAAGAATGGTAGAAAGCAATCCAATTCATCTGTATAAAGTGTCTCTTGTAGTACACCACCACCACTCCCTCCTTCTATTAACTTCCTTAAAACATTAAAATATTGACCATAGAATCATAGAATAATTTGGGTTGGAAGGGACCTCTAAAGGTCATATAGTCCAACCCCCCTGCAGTAAGAAAGAACACCATCAACTTAATCAGGTTGCTAAGAGTCTCATCAAGCCTCATCATGATGCAGTGTAAGACAGGATGAGGGGAGTGAAAAATAGATGGAAACAGACACAGTTCTTCTAAGATTGTATTAGGAAAAAAAATTCTTCTCTGTTCATAACAAGTGCTCTGTCCTTTCCCTTCCTTTCCATACAGTAGTTAAGATGATGGCTCTTTGCAATCAGTACCTTACAGGAGCTAACAACATGTGCTGAATCCAGAAGCTGCACTGGCTCATCTTTAGGTGTGGGACAGAAAGGAGATGGGTGGCAGCCCCTGGGACACCACTAACCCCCACTGCTTCCACTGGTGGAACCTCTTGCAATTCTCATTTTGTCATAAAAAGCCAGGGCACATACCAGTAAAATGGAAGGAGAAAGAAAAAGATGTCTGATGGAAGAGAACAGAATTTTCCCTCTGTTTCTCTGAACAGTACTTTTAAGTCTTATGGTCTTCCATGTCTCTTAACTCCTACTGTACACCACTGGAGACACACAAGTTGTGATTTCCCCTTCTGCACTAATTTTGCAGCTAAGCACCACTTCATGTCCACATTAAAGATTTTCAAAGTTATGTCAGCTCACACCAGCTATAATCCCTAATTTACAAGCACCAGCCCCACTTTCCTGCTCGGTCTTCAGAAGCAGAGTTCCCTATGCAGCAAGCAGTGCTGCACATCAGTCCTTCCTTGTGCTCTCAGCAGCCACCTTCCTTCCCCAGCACTGAATAATGCTGTTTCATAATTAAACAGCTCCGGATGTATCTCAAACCCTTTCTCTTACTAAGCTGAGGGTGACCAGGGAGCAAACAGCAACATCAGGCACAAGGTTCAATTGTTACTGCAGGCACTTCTGAGTGCTCAAGGGTCCCCAAAGAGCCAGGACACTCTCACCTCCTGCCTGGGCTCCAAATCATTGCAGGCAACACCTGCTGAACCATGCCCATTATAGGCTGCTTACATGCATTTGCACTAACTGTGCCTGTTCTTTTTCTGAGTAAGTTATCTAAAAACACCTTGTCAGTTTCCAGCTGATTTTAATAATAACTGGGTAATAAATCATTTAAGCGAGCCATTTAACAGATGGAATGGTAGTAAACAGGATGCTGCAAGTAGAGCTATTAGTATACCATAATTAATTGCTGAGGTCTTGTGTTTCTATTTCTCCCTGTTTTAATGACTTATGATCCATGGAAATAAAAGGTTTGTCCTTTTTTATCCTCTTTCCATATGGGTTTGCTACACACAACAGATCATCAAAGACAGCCATGGGAGCTCTTCCTGTATTCCTTTATTGAGGGGTTTGCTTTCTGCAAATATTCTTGTGCATTACCTCTCATTCATCATCATCTCTGTGTTCAGGCTACCATCCCTTCTGACACACAAAGAAGTTGAAACGAGGGACTTCCAAAACTAAGTTTGTTACTCTTGGTATATTAAGCTAACAGCCCAAACCTTCCAAATGAAAGCAGTAACAGATTCACATCCTCTGTGGCTCACAGAAAGTGAAATATACAAAACATACATGAACATTAAGTTGTATTTATAGGTAGATGAGTATGTAAATGCACATAAGGGGGATTAGAGTACATCTGCTAACAAAACATACTTAGCATAGAATCACAAATCGGTTTGCGTTGGAAGACACCTTAAAGATCACCTAATTACAAGCCCCCTGCATGAAGATCTTCCACTAGACCAGGTTGCTAAAAGTCCCATCTAACCTGGCCTAGAACACCTCCAGAGAGGGGGCAGCCACAGCTTCCCTGGGCAACCTGTGACAGTGTCTCACCATCCTCACAGGGAAGAATTTCTTCCTAATGTCTGACCTGTATCTATAATCTTCCTGTTTAAAACCAATTGCCCTCATCCTATTGCTACATGCCATTTTTAAAAAGTCCCTCCCCACCTTTTTTGTACCAGTATCCCCATCAGGTTATGAAAGGACAAAATGAGGTCTCACCAGAGCCCTTTATTCTCCAGGCTGAACGACCCCAATGGTCTCAGCCTGTCCATGCAAGAGAGGTTCTCCAGCCCTCTGATCACTTTCATGGCCTTCCTCTGGACATGCTCCAACAGCTCCATGTCCTTCTTGTGTTGGGGGCTCCAGAACTGGACACAGTGCTCCAGTGGGGTCTTGTGAGAGCAGAGCAGAGGGTGAGAATCACCTCCCTCAACCTGCTGGCCACACTTGTTTTGATACAGTCCAGGGTATGACTGGCTGGCTGAGCTGCGTGAGCACACTGCCAGCTCATGTTAAGCAAACTTAATGGTCTTTGGACATACTTACCAAGCTTATATTATTGCTGCCTCGAACCACACTCCCTGCTGTGGGGCTAAGAGATGTTCTTTCTTAAGAGGTGGAAAAAACATACCATTTGTGTCCCATGGAAGTAATACCAAGGGAAGCTGAGAAAGGCCCAAATAAATCCTTACATGTCTGGTCACAGTATAAGCCTTGCTGTGAAGGATGTCCCACACTGCTCCTCTGGACAGGCAAAATATTATACCAACCAGCCAGAACAAACATCAGGGGGCTCTGGGAGCTGCACAACTGGGATGAGTGGATGCAAATCATGCTGATTATCGTTATCTCTCTAAGTTAAAGAATTAAAGATCAACAACAAACCCTTGCTGCTTTTTTTTTTCTGCTTGCATACTCTGTATGACTCCTGCATTCAGAACAGACAAAGACAGTAGTATGTCCAAATGATATGATTCTGACATGACAATTTAGCTATGAGTCTTTCAGACTTTAATACAACACTAGATTTATTTGGAAAAATTAAGGACCCGACCAGGAAATATTTATGAGTTTGATAAAGAAATTAATTGAGGCTGGCTGACTAGCATCTCATAGGTCAGACTGGATGATTAAAATGGTCTCATCTCACCTTAGAAGACAATATTCTGTCAGCTTATATGATATTCATTCTCCCCCTTATTTTGGTAACCTTCTTTACTTTTTCTTCTTTGAAGCACTGATGCTTATAGTCATCAGATATTTCATCCCCCAGACTGCTTCACATCTTTCACATCTTTTCTGTATCATCCAGAAGGATCTGCAACTTGTATCACGTCCATTTGGCACTACTCCTGACCTGACAGCCACTTTCCATGAGGCATCTGTAATCCTGCAACAGATGCAGGGGTAGGGATGTCCTCCCATTACACCATCATCCTCTCATGCTCCTTCCATTGCACATTTGCTTGTCCCTCCAGACAACAACCCCAATTCTAATCTGTACAACAATGCACCACTTAAACTATCACCCCACTGCATTTACCACTCAGGAGAAGCACTGAGAAAGAACACTGTTTTGGTTTTTGTTTTGTTTTATTTAAAAAAAAAAAAAAAAGGACCTGAGAAAGTAAACCCCCTGACCAGCTCTCAACTGGAAGCCACACAAACAGCAAGGTACAGAGACAGCATTACCAGGGGGTGCAAACAGCTCCAAGAGCCAGCTGCTTACCTGGCTTCTGCTTGCTGCTTGGAGTAGAAGTGAGAAAAACTCCTGAGTCAGCCAGAAGCACATGATTATTGATTTTCAAAGGAAATCATCCTCCTAGCTGCAGTGTTTTTGAAAAGTCTTAAACAGTCTTCTTGGTTTAAACAGCTGAAAAAAGACCAAAGGCTGGAGGCCTTTGTTAGCAAGCCTCTCCAGGACAGATACACAGATTTTATTTTTATTTTTCCTTTTCTCTCTGTATTATACCTTTTTACTCCTGAATTTTACATGAAGGTATCTGTGGTTGACGAAGTGTTTTTCACTTTTACTTAATACTGTTTTCCAGACCTGAACACAGCACCATCCAGACCCATACCTCACATTAACTGGTAACCTGAAATATTGCTATGGTACATCAGGAATATTAAAGCAGAACAGGATGCTTTTCTGAACAAATAATATGCTACATGCCATATTATCTCTGCTCTCCAAGAATTTCCTCTTTCCCCTGCCTTTACCTTGAATATGTATTATATAAATCATTTTATCCACTAAGGAAAACAGATCTGATCCTGACAGTGAAAAAAAAAAAAAGCCATGTGATAGCAATAAAAATTTTAACAAAATTAATCATAACACGTAACGATGAAAGAAATTAACAAAATCGGAATATTTCATACAATAATTCCTAATTATATTTACAATACTGTCTAATACTAATATATGCTTTGCCTTTTGAACAAAAATGTGAAAATGTAAATTCCATATCCATTTAGAAATTGATTTGAAAACTGAGGTAAAAAAAGCATAAAGTCCCAATTCTTCTCAGAAATTCACTGCCACTATCTGTGAACTTTCCCAAAAGACCTATTTGATGGATATTCATTGGGCATACCTGAATTGTATGAAAAAGTAATTTGTAAATAAAAGTGATGTCCAGATTTTATAGGTTTAAGAGAGTATTGTGCAAATACATCATAAAAACAACAGGAAGAGCATGCATGCAGAAATGGGACAGAATCTACCCTGTAGAGGGTCTGCAAGCAAGAAACTGAGGAACTGGTATGCAAAGTTAAAAGCTGATATATTTTAACACCAGCCTTCAAAATGCATTTAAAGCCCTTCCCCATAAAAAAATCTAATAAACTGATGAAAAGTGTAAGTGCTTATTTTTTCTCCTATGCTCTATTGGTATTTATAGACAAAAAACCTGCAGTCACACTCTTGTTGTCCATAATTTTAGGATATAGAAAAAGTACTCCACAAGAGTATATTTTTTCAAAAGCAATGGTTGCATATAAATACAGCACTAAAATAAACCTATGGAAAACAAAAAAAGAGTAGCCCAAATGACATTCTTTTAAAATAGGCAAATAGTCCAATTTCCAAACAATTTTTTTTTTTTTTTTTTTTTTTTTAATAAAAGGAGATACGCGATTTAATACTTAAAAAAATCGAGCTATGAGATCAAAGAATGGGAACATGTTCACCTCTTGCTGTTTTCTAATTTGTACTATTCCTTCATTAGAATGGGCTCCATCCTGCAATCCCTGCTCAGGTAGAGTCCCTGTTTTAATCACAGTTCTGCCTGGGAAAAAAACTGCAGGACAAAGGCCAAGACTTGAACTGAAATTTGTTAATGTTGGCATAGCTGGCCAAACCTTACCAAAAATAGTAGCTTGTTACTATGTATTCCCCCTTAAATCCATCATCAAGCTCATCAATAAACTGCTTATGAGGAAGCTCCTGAAGAGGAAGGATGGGCTTGGTCTTTTAAAGTGCATTGCCAAGAAAAGGTGAGGGGTTTTCTATACTCTGATTCCATCCTCTTTCAATAAGAAGAAACCCAACAAACAGCTATAACTATTTGAACAAGTCAGGCAGATGCTTCATTAGGACTATGGTCAAAAGAACATGGAAGAATCAAAGGAGAATCACAAGTAACATTACTGACACAACATGGTTGACCCACAGCTAAGGACAGATTTTCTGAACTGATAAGCAATACCCCTTGGGAAGGCAGGTGCTGCTGGGTACTCTGGAAAATACCAGAACATCTCCGAGAGCAAATATGTGAGATAGAACTATTTAAACTTGGAGGAAAAAAAAAAAAGTAAATAATAAAAAAAATATATATATATATGTAAAAACTTAAACTGGACAGAGAATAATGAACCTTCTGAGAAACTGGTTAAAAATAAAGCAGTACAGAAATGTCCAAATAAGACACTGTGATCAGGTAAACTGATTGCCCCAAATCCAGAACGGTTCTTGACTTTTTTTTTTGAACAGGAATACATTTTCTAGTTTGACTTTGTGTCCCAACCTATCGCTGTGGTATGGGTATGCCCACCCAAGCTGTGGAAGAAGACTCAGTGCTCTTCTACTCCAAAAATCTTTGCCTCAAGCCAACTACCCAGGGTAAAGGAAATGCTCAGAGGAGGCCAATTTTTCTTTTCAATTACATTGGTGAAATCATACAGAGTTCTTCACTTCTTTACTAGGACAAATTTCATCTCCTTGAAATCAGTCATATACTAAGGAATAAATACTATGAGAAAATATTATTTAGTCCAACACATTTAAATCCAGAGTACTTCACCTGCTCACAATCTGAATTTGCACAATTCAAAGTAGGATCTAAAACCGTTAAGAAATCAAAGCAGACGGCTTCCCCTCTCATGCACAAGCAAGACTCAAAACAATCAAGACCTAAAAATGAAATGCATGAGCTATTTTGACTGGCATACAAACTTAGATTACAATGATAAAGCTGATGTTAATCAATTTAATTTACTTGTTAAAGGGCTTTGTCCTACACAAGAAGCACTGCACTGCATTGGCTTCTGCAGGAGGAACGGAGGAACGTAATATTTATTATTAATCCTCTTAAATGAAGATTAAATTATTCCTGTAGCCTGTAATAAAGCTTTTGACTGTTCAGTTTTATCCTGTCCAGTAACATGCTAGGACAAAAGTCTAATTTCATGCCAGGGAAATGCAGATTCTGAATTTTCACTGAAGAAATCTGACCATAATTCAGCAAAGGCCAATCATTTCCCAACAATAACCTTGAAAATTAAATCCAAACTCTGATGAATTTGAGCTACTGATGTTTGATTCTCTCCCTGATGTAGACCTATTTAAAAGTATCACATTTAGAGCAATTCAACTCTTTGAATATAGGTCTTTTTGTACCCTAAAAATATACAGGATCCTTCTTAAAGCAAATGACATCCAAGCACACGTATATTCTTTGATTCCATCAGCACATTCTAATAAAAGAAATTTTAAGAGAAACTGCTTTCAGTAATTGGAGTCTAGCTTGAGATAAACTCCATGTATTAAAGCAAAACACTCACTTTAAATGGGTTTTTGTAATCGATCCTATTTTAGAAAGATACAATTAAATTCAGTTCCATTTTTCTAGCCAACTGGCACAATATTTGCTTTTGCAGTTCAAACCTGGCCGTAGGATACACCTCTATGCTAACTCTCAATCCGCTCCAAACTGCATCCTTGGGAATACTGTATTGCTCTTGCTGCAAAATACCATTCAGCTGTATGAAACCTCACTTTCTAAAAAAAGAACACCATGGCTTTAAATGACACATATTAAACTAAGGTTACACTCCTATTGCTAAATTGAGTTGTAATTATAAAGCAGAATTAATAACCAAATTTAATGATTAAATCCCATTATGATGCAGCTTAGTAAATCAAAGCTGAAACTGCTGTAAGTAAAATGACAGATAGTCACACCATAAAAGCAATACTACATTTGAGTCTTACTTCTTCAGCTTTTGGGATGTCTGATAGAAAAGTTAACTCCAAAATGACATTGCTTCTCCTCTCACTAGCAAGCAGAAGCCCAGAGACAGCCCCACAGAGAGGGCACGTTGTTCAGAGAGCTTTCTGTCTGCCCTCAGGGCTGCCTCTGACCTCGGTGGATCTCACCCAGAAACTGCATTCATGCTGGTGAGACAGAATCAGGCCCTTCATTGTCAGGTCATCAATCCCACAATAATCCAGAGGCAATAAAAGTCAAAGAGACTAGCTATGGGGAAAAGGGAAAAGTTATTCCGAGATATGAAATTCTTAATTCCGGTGGGCATTTCTTCTTTTGATCTTTGGGGCACAAAATAAAGGTTTTTTTGGGTTTGTAAGTACTCAGATTAAAATCTGGAATGAACTAAATTGTGCAAAGGATGAAGCAAAATGAGCATCTGATTTACTCCAAAATATCCTTATTAGGAATATATTAATATTGGAATACATGTGAAGTCAAGCAGAGTCAAAGGGAAAAGCTTTACTTCTAGTGTGAAACACCGATGAAAGACTTGCACTGATCTCTTTTCTTCCCCATTTATCCTAATCCTGTACAAGAACTGCAAGACCGGTTATACATTAAAGATGTGAAACTTCAACAGAAAAAATCACAATCACGAGACAAGAGCTGGGAGGCAAACGGTTCTTTGTGAAATTATAGAGCTACCTCTCAGAAGTATTCAAGTATTTAATCTTGACTGCATTGCCAAGACACACTAATTTAATGTAGATGGTACATAAAGTGGAGAAGACTATTTTGTATTAAGCTACAAAAATTAATACATTGCTCCAACATCTGAAATCAAGCTGAAGGTAGATTTCTGATCACAAGCAAAATTTCCTGCTTGCAACTTGCAAACCAATATATGCCAATAGTCAAAGGTTTCAGCCCTGGAGTATTGTGTTCAGATGAGTAAGAATCTTGTACTATTCATGTTTTGCAATAATTCCAGCTCTCTCTGTCAGTAAGAAGAGATTCTCTGAATAATGTATGTAGTGCAAAAGAAATGAAGAGAGTTTAAATAAAACAGACAAATGGGGAGTGGAAAGAAAGATGACTATCTCCAAACTGACAGAGATCAGATCAATTTTTCAAACTCAAAAGACTGCCTGCTTAAGCAACCTGTTCATATACATTCCTGACATTTAGAACATTATACATTTAGAACAAAAATACTGATGTTTTGAGCCTCTTTAAAGAAAACAAAAATGTATAAGATAACAATTGCAAGATAGATATTAAACTAAATATACAAAATTATTCCATTTTCAAAAGTTCTCTGGGGTGAATATTTGGCTTTATGTTTTTATCTATTGAATATGAAAAACAATATCCAAGTTTTCCAATGTTTGAGTGAGTTAACTGCTAATATGCCATCCATAATCCTTGAAAATTGTGTTGACTGCCCCTAACACATGCAACGGGCCAGGCCCTGAATCTTCCCAAGTAACTTCTGCAGCAAATGGAAAGAGAAGTAAGCGGTCATGTCTTAGACCTTTCTGCTTGAAATCACATGAATATTCATTTCAGTCCAGCAGCTCTAAGGCTTTTGTACTGTGTGCTGAGTAATTTCTACACAAATAGATCCAAAGCCATTGTTCCACAGTGGTTCAGCAAAGAGTTATCATTTCATATTGCCATGAAATCACTGAATTCAGAGCTGATGGTGGGGGTTCTTTAATTAGGTTAGAAAATCTCACACATCTGTGCTTTAGAAGACTCTGTCAAGCCATCAAATTTAATCACATGGAAGCCAGTGTCCTCCAGCTATCAGACAATTGATTTTTGCAGGATTCTGCTCATATTTAGCTTAAGGGACATGTGATATGTTCACTCAGTTGTCGGTTTGCCTGTATTTCATTAGGAAAAGATTTGTTCTTTAAAAAATATTCTTCAGCATTAAAATGTTTAAAAAGCCAAGCAGCAGTTGGATTATTGCCACGAGACCGCAAAAAGTGAAATAAATACAAAGTTGGACTAATGAAAAAAAACATGTTGGTTTAAGTGAGAAGTACAGACCTAAATAAGGATTTTGCCTACTTAATAGAGACAGATACAACGGAATTATATGAGGATAGACAAATATAAATATTTACTTTCCCCTTTCTCTTTGTCTCCCCCCTTACTGTAAAGTTTCATCATCTCTGAGTCATTAAACTCTTTGGAACTCAAACTGGGTTCAGTAAAAAAAGAAAAAAAGGACCAGGTTGTGTATCACCATTTTTATAAATAATACCAAATATAAGGTTTTCCTCAGTTAAAACAATGCAAGGTAAACATAACTTACGGTAGTTAGAATGAGAGTAGTTTAACTCTGCTGCAAGTAGTTTAAATGAGGAAAGTTTTGGGCAAAACCTTTCTGGATCTATGATGTTAGTCTTCCACAGAGAACTGGTTCAGTTTTAGACAATTTTAAATTTATGCAAATCAGAATTAATTCCCTAACGTTCAAAAGGAAATACTCTGCAATATACCTAAACCAGAAAGTGACAATAGCCTCAGAAATTATTTAGTAGAACTGGATGGATAGGCAGAATCTAAAATAATTGATTTCACCTAAAATTACTGATTTTAATACACAGAAGTTTTAGTCCTCTTCTTTTTCTCTAGAAATGGAAGTTTAAAAAAAGCTTTTGTGTCATTTGTCTTCATCGAATATATAATCACTGACTGCAAAAGTTGACATGCATTGTAATATTTTCTCAATGAACTACACCTGCATAGATCTGACTCCTTCCAGTTTCAAAGCACCATCTGAAATGTTTTCTCCTTATGGAATTTGCTATTGATTGTCACACTAAACACAGCTAATACATTGCTTAATATAGAATTCACACTTAATGGGACATCAATCTTTCCTGCATAAAATGAATGGAGCCATTTCGGCAGCTCGGCTGATTTTCCTGTTAAATAAGGTGGCAAGGTCATCTGAAACTTAGAGTTTCAAAGATTTGTATAAATAAACTTAGCAATCATTCAATAAATTATGCATGAGAACTGCACAGTACATGTTATGTTTACATACTAAAAAGTGCCATGGAGATGGCTGTGAGAAAGTGGAAACATAGTACTTATTTTTAAAGGCATGATAAACAGACCTTCTCCAGTATGTTTCTATTTTAAACTCACTCAGCAATGTTGCTTAGGGCATCTACTTCCAGAGGCAATTCACTCTTGAATGAAGAGGATGGATTCGAAAAGGCCACAGAGAAAAAAACTACAGAATCCTGAAATATGGACATCACAGTAACAATGCTACTACAGTCTTCATTTTTGCCACACTATATCCCACTGTCTTACATAATAACATGACTTATTTTTTCTAAGCCTGACACATGAAGATAAGTAGAAACAATGCTTTGCCACTTCCAGAATTAAGCATGTATCCAGCATGTGTTTTGACCAAGACTAGAGACCCTGAGGTGATCTAAATGTAGGAAGTTCAGCTAATTATACTCTTCTTTAAATAAATATATATAAAAATGCTCGCTTAGTTGTTAAGGGCATTTTTTTTCTGTTTTCCTCTCATGGGGTATGTGCATCTGTGTGTGTGCGGGTGTGTGTATAAAATATATAGTAGGAAAAGAATATTTGTTCCAGTTGAGGTGGTCTGTGAAATCAAGTAGATCAGATACTAACTTGATTTGGCACCAATGTATGGATGCATAGAGACATATCCACAGGATGTATGCATTACGAGATGATAAGAGACATTTACAACCTAGAATATAAGAGCAGTGCTGCCTCAAGTGACATCACCAGATCAACTGCAGCGTCAACCAACTCAGATATATTATCCTGCACACCACTGCTTCCCTATCCCCTTTCCAGCCATTAGAAAAGCATTTGTGAGCACACATATTATGGTACATTTTCAAATACACACGAGGCACACAATATCTAAACATGAACAAGGATAACTATGGGGTTTACAGACTGATTGCAACATTCATAATTTTTCTTTACAACAAAATTCATCTCCATAGAAACCAGGAAGCAAGAAACTACAGTAATAACACTAAAATAAATGTCACATAAGGTTAGTCAGCAGAAGGCAGTAGAGGGGATTTTGCTCCAATTAGAAACCAACATGGATTTCTGCCCCTTTTGCTCTTCTGCAAAGGGTATCTATACTGAAGACAGACTTACTGATGGGTTTCCAATGCAAGATAATGATGTGGTTTCCTGTTATTTCCACTGCAATTTACTCGTAAGGTGGTCAGATCAATGGCATGTTTACTTACAGGCATTTGTTACAGCGAAGCTGTTAGCTGTTTCAATGTTGTCTACATGAGGAACCAAATTAAAAGGTGCTTCAGATGCATTTGGGCTGGTGTTATGAAGAAAAATTGCTAATCGAAAAGCAGTATATTCCTGATCTGTGTTCCTGATGAAGAGACCACCTATGAAAAAAAAAAAAAAAAAAAAAAAAAAAAAAAAAAAGAGAAAAAAAAAAGAAAAGGAAACAGGGTGAATTATTTGCAAGCTATCTTGTACCACCAAACAACTGTTTCTACCAAAGCTACACAGGAAGGTAAGTCCTAAGACTTTAATGGATAGGAAACTAATCGTATTCATAATCACAATCGCTGCCTTTAGATTACTGTCCTCAATCGATGTTACCCTCCCTGAGGTATTCACACTTTTGACTTCTCAGTTTCAAGTCTTTCATACATAAATACCCAGATTTGTCATGATTACAGTGACCTTTAAAAGTGTTTAGCCTCCATCTCCCCGATACCGAACACATTGGTAAATCAGCTACTCAACAGCCTCTTACATTAAGTGGTGGATTGATTAAGGGGAACGGTGCTTTCTGCACAAAAAAAGAAAAAAAGAAAAAAAAAAAACGGAAAATACCAAATCAGTGTGGGATAATCTTCACTGAACAGGAATATAATGAACTTTGCAGCCATGTGCAGGCAGGGAGCAGCTCAGCCTTATTATTAGCAGCATCTCTATAAGTCCACGAGAAATGATGCAGTGATGGAGCTGAGCTGGAAAGAATTCAGATAGCTGCGTCCCATCCGAAACACGTCCGAAAGAAGGGAAGCGGGAGGCGATGCGAAAGGGGTGAGGAAGGGGCGCAGGACTACACGGAGAGACCTACAAAATCTCAAACTTTCCAACTGTGAGAAGAAAGGGCAGCGTTACCTTTTACCCCCCACTCCTGCCGGCTACCGCAACCCCGGTGCACATAACCCGGCATCCCTCCGGGAGCCAGGCAAAAGCGGGAGGGTGTCAGAGGGGGCTGAAGCAGCCCCAAGCCCCTTCCCTTCCTCCCTTACGAACCTACATTCCCCGGAGCTGAAACGAGTTCTGCACAAAACAAGCATCCTCTCTACCACACGCGAACACACACGCAGATACATGTGTACACACACACGGAGGCATACCAACACAAACACGCGGATTTTTCGTGAAGGCAGGGAAATGAGATGAGTAGAAGAGGCGAAACCTGAAAACTGCGTTCAGAGCCTCCTTTCCCAACTCACTTTGCAAAGGATTGAACCCCTGGACACACGCACACAGCTCAATGCAGCGCTTACCTATTTGCACACTGCTAGGAAAAGCTCCCATTGCTAGTCCCCAAAAGCCAGAAAACAACAAGACAAGCAGTCTGCAAATTATCCTCATCTTCTCTTTTGCCTCTCTGTCTCGCCTTCTCCCGCTCGCTCGCTAGATGCTGCTCAGAGAGGCATTGAGGACGAGGTGGCTACAAACAAAATGAAGAATTAAAAGAAAAAAAAATAGGGAAAGGGGAGAAAAAGAGAGGTTTCCTCCGCTCTTTTTCTTTTCTTTTTTTTTTTTTTTCTTTTTTTTTTCTTTCTTTTTTTGTTTTGTTTTAGTATTTGTCGGCTATCTTCCGCCGCTCTCGCTCTGCCTCTCTCCCGGTTGCCGCTGCCGTATCAGCAACCCATCCCGCCACGCCGGATTTTTCCCGCAGTCTCCATCGCCGGGGAGCGGTTTCTGTCCGGCTGCAAATGTTGCACATGCAGAAGATGGTGGTGAGTTTGGCGGCGGGGGGGAGCGTCTAGTGGCGGCACGGCACGGCGCGGCGCGGGCGGACATGCGCCGTGCGCCCCCCCCGCTCCCCGCCGCCGCCCCAACCGCCGCGGGCGGGGAGCGGCCGCGCGTTCCCTTCCGCGCTGCTCCGCACCCCCGGCCCCGCCGAGCCGCCCGCGGCTTCGGGCGCGCACTGCAGCGCCGGCGGTCGCAGACAGCGCGAAAGCGACGGGGATTTTTAATTTTTTTTTTTTCTTTTTCTTTTTTTCGATTTCCCCCCTCCACCCCCCTATTTTTGCAACTCGCGCATCCGCGGGCGCGCAGCGGCGCGGCAGTTTGTGCTGCGGACGTTTAGGGAGAAGGCCCCGCAAGGTCACTGTCCTGTGCTTTGCGCGGGGCGGGGGAGGCACGGCCGCTGCAAACCATCATTCGCGCGTCTGGGGCTGGTGTTACTAAGTACCAATTATTATTAATGAAGGTGGCAGAGCGTATCGGCATGTGCTGAGCAGCTGCGGAGCGAGGGGAGATGTAGGGCACGCTGCGCTCCGCACGGGAGAAGCGGGACCCCCTCCTCGCTGTCGGGGTTTGCGGCAGAGGATGGAGCAGAGGGACCAGAAGGGGGAAGCGCTCAGCGCTTGTGGGCACTCATGCCAAAAGGAGGGAGAGCAAATGAAAGGAAAACTTCGCTGCTCCTATGCCGCCGGCGTTTCTCCCTCAATTTTTTATTTATTTATTTTTTAAAAATAATGGAGCTTTTTTGTGTTTAGACTCTTCTTGGTGTCTTTGGATTTTTCTTTCCAAGCCTTGGAAGTTCCCCAGAGTGGCTGTCAGAGGATATATCACTTAATAATTAAAAGATATATATAATAAATGATAGATAATGAAATCATACAACAATAGTGTCTGTCAGAGAAGGCAGCTTCTAGTCTTACATGAGGCTTTGAAGAGAGATTTCTGTCAGTCATAGGAATGACTTACTCAATAAATTTATTTTAAAATGTTAATTGGTAATTTAAAATAATATTGAGTCTTTAGGTGAACTTTGTGGCTCTGTGTTCAAACATGCACATTTGCTCCAAGACCAGAGTTTTTCCTGCTTTCGCTCGGGTTTGCTTTCTGAGATTGCTACTGCAGCCTGTACTCACAACCTCTCTTATTTTGGATTAAAAGATGCCCTTTTTTATTGCTGGTGACAGTGATTTTTGAAGCATGCTTATGAGTTCCTTAGCATCAACCACTTACCACAAAGAGCAAGCAAAGAACACTGAAAACATATATATATGTATAATTTCCCTTGCATGGGAATGTGTGATCATGTGTGTGTGTCTGTGCATGTGTGTGAGAGAGTGTAGTGTTCCTGTAAATGAATTGTCTTGGAGAGATTTCTTTGCAGATCAATGGCAAATTGACTTTGCCTGCATTTCAGAATGCTCATCCCTTTGTTTTTCAGTAAGTCTTCTACTTCCCTTTACTTCCATGTATTCCCATCCTTCCTCTGAATCTTCAGGACTGTGCTTCATATTACTTATGGATTTTTGTGACCTCTGCTTTTGCTCTTGCTTGTCTCTCTTTTTTTCTTCCTTGCCTTGCCTCCTTCATGTCCCTAAATTGCCCCCAGAATTTGGTTCCTCCTTTCTTCTATCCTTAAGCATTTAAATCTTTTATTTTACAAATCCAAGTAGAAAGTAATGAAAGCAGAGTAATCTTTCCATTCACCAGTGACTGGATGGTTCTTCACCACTAAGAGCAAGTGAACTTGGAAGCACATAAAACATTTCATGAATTTGGTACCACTCACATGAATTCATGACAAATATGTATGAAAGATTAGGATTTCAGACAAATGTCCATTATAGTGCCACAGAAAATACTACTTACCAACTGAACCGAGGAATATCTTTTGGTCTTTTTTCAAATACAATGGTAGCACGTTAACTTCAGTTTAGCTTGAGAGTCCACAAGGAACCATTTCATATAATGGTCTAATCTGACCCGACCATGAGTCTCACCTAGCAGTTCCTACATCAAGTCTATGATTTTGGTTGGAATTAGAACAATCATTTCAGTGAAATATGCAATCTTGATTTAAAGACTTCAAGAAACAGGAAATCCATCACTTCCCTGGGTAAGTTGTTCCAGTTGTTACCTACTCTCATTTGTTGCATTTGTCTAGCTTTGATTTCTCACATTGACGATCAGAGATGAATGCAGTATTCCTGGAACAGTGCTATTCCTGGAAATAATCCCATCCTCTACTTGACACTGTCTTGCTTAAACATATCAGGATCATTTTTGCAGTTATGGAAAACAGAGGAAAGAAAGGGGAAAAGGTGCCCATAGCAGATTTGTTTAAAAGACACAAGGCAGAAAAAAATTGCGGTATCAAAAAGGAAAAACCCCATTTGAGTAAGCTTTGAGAAGTGAATGGCAGATGATCACAACATTTATCTTACAGGAAAGCTGGAACGGGAAAGATAATGGGGATGTAATCAAAATTAAGTCTGTAAGGGAAGAAAGGTGAAATAGACTCACTCTTGTAGCGGTGGGTTAACCTTGGCTGACTGTTCATTGCCCACCAAGCTCCCTGCACAGGAAGAAAATAAGATGGAAGAGCTTGTGGGTCAAGATAAGGACTGTAAGATCACTCACCGGTTACTATCACAGGCAAAACAGATTCAACTTGGTAAAAATTAATTTAATTTTTTTGCAAATTAAGAATAGAGTAGGATGGTGAGAAACAGAGACAAAACTGCAGAACACCCTTCACACACACCTTTTTGTAGGCTCAGCTTCACACCTTTCACAACTCTTCTCCCTGAGCAGTTCAGGGGGATAAGGAATGCGAGTCCTTGTCAGATGGTAACCCTTTGTCTCTGCCATTCTTTTCTCCTCATGCTCTTTACCTGCTCCAGTGTGGCCCTTCCCAGGGGGTGTAATCACGAATGGTCCAGCATAGGCTTTCCACAGCCTGCACTTCCTTGCAAAAAACCTGGTCCTGCATGGACTCCTCTCCACAGGCCACAGCTTCTCTTAGGACCCTGCTCCAGCATGGGCTATCCATGTGCTGCCACTTCCTTCAGGCATCTCCAGCTGATGCAGTGAGATCATACACAAACCGAGGTGCTGATACCTGCTCTGACATGGTCTTCTCCATGGGCTGCAGGGGAATCTGCTCTGGTGCTTGGAACACCTTGTTCCCCTCTTCACTGGCCTTAGTAATCACCAGGCTGTTTTTTACCTATTTTTATCACTCATCTCATGCAGCTGCTGTGCTTTTGCTTTTTTTTTTTTTAATCCTTTCTTAAAAATGTTATCTTAGAGGTGACACCAGCCTACCTTCTGGGCTCAGCTTTGGGCAGCAGTAGGAAGTCTTGGTGTCTTCTCACAGAGGCCATCACGCAGCACACACACCTCTCCCCATGACCTTGACAACATGAGCCCAGTACAATTGTGTGCTGACAAGGAAGAGGAGACCAGATGGGAGAGTTTGTGCATTTTCTTGCTGGCTGTCTGGAGAGCTGCTGCATGAAGACACTTCTGAACTGTGTCCCTACCTCCCTCTCATTCCCTTCAGACAGCCTGTGGAGGTTGTGGAAGATGAGTAAGGGAAAGAGGGACAGAACAAAAAATAGCAGACTTAAGATATAATTGTAAACTGTTTATTGAATGTATAAAGACTATGAAGAGGATAGACTGCAGAGGGTCTGGAGAGGGACTGCTGGCTGTTGTTGAATGCTTGCTTTGCTTTAGGGCTCTTAACAGTAACTGTTGGCCTTGCCTGAAGGCCACCTCTAGAGAAGACTCACTCTTTAGAGCATCATCTGAGAAGCTGACTATCTGCTGCAGCACCTGGATGAATCCTGCTGCAGAAGATGTATGATGGTTTTTACTTCTGGTAAGGGTTGGAAAGCTTTGCCTAGTTTCTTGATCAGATAATCTTGTGCTTGGGCTCAAAATAAATTTATGAAAATACCCTGCAGAAACCAGAAGAACATCTGAAGATCTGTGTTAGAGAAGAAATGGAGGCTGTGTGTTAGCCAGAAGGAAGAAAACTGCAGAGAAGATAGCAGAGGCATTTACCTTATGGGAATCCCAAAGGAAAAACAGGATATGAAGGAGACAGATGGCTTTGCAGTATGGACTGAGTGTGTGATGCATATGTACTGATAAATACCCACAACTTTAGCAACTTTGATTCATATTTATACATTCTTGCATTCAAAATGTACATTGCTATATAGTCTAGTAAAAAGGCATGTCATTATGTGTCAGGAGACATGTGACTTTGTGAGGGAGAACAGGATTTGACACAGGAAGGGGGAAAGAGAAGCTGTGATTATTCTGAGGAGAGGTTGAGGCAATTAGGAGTACAGAGAACATGAAAAGAGAAGAGAGATTTCACTACCAGGAGACACAGAAATAAAGATCTCCCACCCCCCACTCCACCAGGTTCTAGGTGCACAGAGGCAGTAACAGGATGAAAACCAGACAACACCCTGACCTAGCAGTGTGCCAGTGCTGCTAAAGGAACTTCTTCAGCTTAGGCACCACAACAGCTTCCTATGACATTTAAGTACAGAATTCCATCCGAAAACTGGATTCTATCAGTTAGATTAAAGCTTCTTCAAGTGTAACTCTCATTGCAGCTTTCACTGTGTGGTCACTGGAAATGTTTCAGCAATAAATGAATGATGGAGAAAACAATTGACTCAACACCCTGTCATTTCTTGGTCCTTTCCTGCCTTATGAAATGTTGTAGCTCACATATCTGTCAAATAGATCTATTAGACTGTAACTCTGGGACAAGGCTATGTCTTTTGTGAAGAACCTAGCCCTTCTGGGCAATAAAAAGTAAATAAAATACAAATCATCTATCTAGAATTCTTTACACTCCACCCCTTGGCACGGTCTCATATCACCCTTTGAAGTGGTACCAGCATTAATGAATACATTAGCAGTGCAGCAGAGCAGGTACAGTTTTCTTTCAGTAGCAGAACTCATTTTCAGGAAATCACTTTACAGTGGAGTGATGAAATTAATAATTGTCTCAAAACAGCTGCCCTGACAAACTGGGCATTATGCTTGGATGGGGTCCTCATTTGATAAGCCACTTGATACTGCTCTTACAAGGGGACTGTCTCACTCAGTGCCCATCCTGATAAGCAAGACACTATTCTTATTTGATAAGGAACAGTGGCCAGCAAGAGGGGTCCTGCAGATACAGAGTGCATTCTTGTGAACATCCTATGTAAGGAAATGTTTCCTTGAACAAGGAGCATGCACAGAAATAAGGGTCATTGCTCAGTCAACCCAGTGAGGGGAGGTCAAGTCACAACCTGGACCCCTATGCCACACTGACTCATTTCCAAAACATTCTTGGACCTAACACTGAGTTTGTGCAAACTCAATGACCTTTCAAACGTCACTCAGGAGAGGCTGGGCCAGGTAGCATAAAAGAGGAAGACTCAAAATGCTGCATGTGCACCTGCCATCCAAGCCATCCACTACAACGTCATGCTGAGACCATCAGTGGCTCCAACAGTTGTAACATCTTTTCTATCACTCTCTTTATTCATCTCTTTCTGTCTTTTTTTTTTTTTCCCTCTCTCTTTCTGTATCTGTTTCTAGCCTTATTTTTAGCACTAGGGTAACTATTTCTAATTTTGCTAAGTTTTTGCCGGTTATCACCTGTTGTTTTGAGATAACTACTTTGCTAAGTTTTGCTAATTGTAACCTATTGCCTTGAGAGTAATACTGTTGTGTGTTTCTTGACAAGTCTTGTAATCTTACCTGAATTTTAAGTTGTGTTTTGTTTAAGCATCCTGGTACTGGACTTACTCCTAGAGTACCAAGAATTCAAGAGGTTGATCTTTCAGAATGGGTTGTTAAAAGACAGTAACTAAGAAAGGGTTAACCCTGCCCCAGGGGGAGTCAGAAAAGGTTAACTCTAGGCATGCCATTAGGACCCTCAGTGAAAGGGACAGGAGAGAGGAGGACTGGATCCAACCCTCTGCTCCCCTCTGTGAAGGAATCCAGTCTGAGTCTCCCTGAGCTGCCCACCAGATGGGACACAACAAGTGGTTTCTCCCATTTTCATTTCTATTGACTTATTTTTCATTCATCTAAATTCTAGGGTAGGCACCACAGGTAATTATTTTTAATAGCTCCTCATTAAGAATGTTGATACTGAAATAAGTGTAGTACAGTGCATTTGGTTTTCAATAAATTCATTCACTAGTCCCACTCCTTTCCATCACTCTATGTGCCAGTATCATCCTTCGCAACCTTATTAACCTCCAGAAATTAAACTCATGTGGTGAGAGACCTTGACCATGAAAGGAGAAATTATTGTGGTCACCCTGCAGAAAGAAAAAAAACCTCATTATGCTTTAAATCACGCTGATATGAGTCAGGATTATTTCAGTTTTGAGAAAAATGTAGTAACACTGATATAATTAAGATCTGCCATATTAAGTTCGATTTAATGCCAATTTAGGACAGTATCCTATGTCTAATATTAACTGCTAGTGGTTTTTTATGGAAGTGTATGAGAAGCTGAGAAGTCCTGCATTTGAACTTAAAGGAGCTTAGGAGAGGTTTTTCCTTTCTGAGTGCTCAACCTTCTAACAGCCAGGCCTTTAAGGTTTTTAACCCAAAGTTTTCATAGAGACCTTTGTGTTGAAGTTTCCTACAGTTCTTATTTCCATATATTCCGGTGTATGCAAGAGCCTATGCAAATGGACTCTATAATGTCATTCTTATAATGTCATTATTATTAATATTATTAAATATTATATATTATAATATATTATTATATATTATTAAATATTAAATATTATTAAATATTATTATTAATATTAAATATTAATATTTAAATATTATTATTAAATATTATTGCCTGACTCTTCTCTAAGAAAAGAAGAGGTAAAAATCATCCATAGTTTTATATGGATAACTTTTAATATTACCCTTCAGTCACTTCTTCAAATGTGAAGAATCCTACTCCATTTATTCTATCTTCCTATATCCTTATAGTTTATATCTGTCCTCCTTGCCACTATTGCCTCTGCTTCTTATGGCTTTCTGAAAATCAGAACACATAATAGGAGACAGATTTCCAGGTGAAAAACTGATTTCTGTTTTAATAATTTCCTTTCCTAATCATTCCTAAAATGCCATTTTCCTCTAAGCATGAAGACAATGTTTTCTGGAAACTATCTACAAAGTCTTCAAGATCTTTTTCCTGAGTGGTAATAGCTAATCTAGACACTTTTGTTGTGAATGCATAGTTAAGGTTATTTTTCCCATATGTACTGCTTTTTCCTTTTTACCATTTTATTGCTCAGTGAATTAATACTGAGAGGTTCTTCTGCAGTACTTTCCAGACAGCTTAAGTCCCTGAAAATTTGATAAAAGAAAAAAAATCCCTGAAAATTTGATAAAATAAAAAAATAGGAATCTATGCCCTTTAATTTTTCTCTCATCTTTGTTACTTTTTTAGTGGTAAAATAAGTTTCTTGTGCTCCAGTTTTATAACCCGAGCTGCATCATGAGATGTACCTGCAAAACTATGAAAGTCTGAAGCAATGTTTCTTCCCTAAATGCAGCTTATTGCAGTAGTAAATGCCAGGCAATTCTGAAGGATTGTGTAATCTCCTTATCAATTAGAGGTGTGCATGTGGGGAAAATGCACCACCTTAAATGCATTCTGCCTAAGCCCACCTAGCCTTATTTATACAGTGGAAAAAAAAATCAACTTTTGCTAATGCTGATTTCTCTCCATAATTTAAAATAATTCCTGAATTTGAAGTGAGTTATCCCAGTCTTCTAGGTAACGTGCAGGTGAGACCAACTGCCAGTAAGTTTACATGAAAAAGTGTTTTAAATAAGTGTATTTCATTCCTGGTTTTTATACTTATTCACTTGACTACTTTTCTAAAGCAGCAAAGGAAAGGTTCCCCTGGATATATCTGAGGTGTCTGGTTGCTAAACATCCACAATACAAACTCCAGCCAACCTGGTCATTCCCTGGAAGGGAGAGTACAAAAATAAAGGCTTTTCATCCATGCTTCCCTCTACTATGGATTGGAGGCATGTACAAGGCTGTTCTGAATCATGCAGTTACTTAAATATTGCCTTTTTAGATTGGGAGTAGGATGCTGATTAAACAAATTCTAAGCAAACAATAGCCACAGTAATAATGAACACACACACAAACACATCTCCCAGTTGAAAACTCAGTGAAACTGAGTTCCATGTGAAATAAGATGGGCAGAAATGAGGAGAAAATAATCTGGAGACAGAAATTTGACTTAGATAATTGCAGATATTTAGAATGTGAATTATTCTGAATAAAAATTGTTTTAAAGTGAAAAAGACAGATTTTTTCTTTTTTTCGTTCTATTGAGGAAAGAAAACAAAACATACCAAAACATCACACTATTTCCATAAAAAATTTCAAGTTTCTCACCTCAAACCTTTTCTTCCCTTTTTTTTACCAACTTATGATGGAAAATATGTTTCATTTTCCTACTATTTCTCACTAGAATGTTTTGCCATAACCCCTGACAAAATCTAAGCATCAGGGTGAGGAAGATGTCAGAACAGTAGGAAGAATGGCATCTGTTCACTACACAGAGTGGCTTTCTGTATTGACCTAATTGTCATTTCCTGTAAAAAACCCCAAAATTCACCTTTGTTTGAAGGTTGTTGTTTTTTAGCTTATTTCCGTTCACCTTCCTAGTCCTGCCACACTCATGGAAAGAGAAGAAGCCTCTGTCCTGTCTTTTTAATTCCTGCAATTTGATAGACTAAAATGCTTGTAAAAATATTTTTAGTGTGGTTCATTGCCAATAACAATGATACTTTTCACCTATGTCCTGTGATCTAGTCTTACCTTTCCCAGTTCCTAACAGACCTGTATCTGCATAACTGACTGCTACATATGCTGCTCTCATGCCATCTGTACTTTTGCATCAAAACATTAATTACTTAGATGAAACTATTGTTTAGTTCTGGGAGAAAAACAAACAAACAAGCAAGCATTCTAATACTTTTCTTAACATGAAAAGATTCTATTTTCTGCTTAGTTTTCACATTGATTAGATCTCATGCAATATTGCCTGCATTAGAAGATGCATTTTGAGACCACATTTTTGGCCTTTCTGTAATCAAACTTCTATTATTCTTTTCACAGTGGAGTTAAAGTCTGTCTTGAATAAACCTGGTCACCTTATCTCTAGCTGGCTTTCAGCAGTTGTCCCACACATCACATAAGCTGCAGGTGGGATAATTGCTGCCATTCACCTATAGCCAGTGCTGTGTGTTTGTAGAACTAGGATCTGTTTACCTAAAAAAAAAAAGAACAGTCTTTGATGTCTTATGTGCTGTAAACATAGGTAGTATTTATTTGAAATTCCTACAAGTATTCTGATAGACAAGACATGTCAAGTTTTAGCCAGTTATTTGTTAAAAAAAATGTGTAGTGAAGATGACTTATCTTTACCAACATCAAGGTACAACATCATCACTACCAGGTGAAGTTACATGAAGCAAATCAGTGCTGTAATGACCTCATCTAGCACTAAAATCCCTTAAAAGCAGTCAATGTTAAAGCTGTTGATTTATTTAATATTTAATACACAGTGACTCATATTCTGTGAAGCTAGGGACTGCTCATAGAAGACTTATTCATGGAGCATCTTTAAAACAATTCAGATTTTTTCCTAATCCTTTACATAGACATATTTATGAAAATAATCCAAAATACATTTTATGGCAGCTTCCTCTGTTTTTAGCTGTCCTGAATAGCATTGTGGTCTGTAAATGCGTGAAGGGGAAGAAAGGGTGTCTTTTGGGAAAGAAAATGCTACACTGCAGAAGGGTAAAAATTATCTAACCTTGTGTCACTTAGAGCACTCTCTTAAAAAATCCATAAGTGGTCCCTGCTAAAGTACATCATGTGGTCATTGAATTAGAAATGCAGGCACAGCATAGATTTCCAAAGGTTACATAGTCCAGTCCCCTGGCACTAGGAAAGCTTCAAATATGCTACAGCTTCCCACAGAGATTTTTATCTGATAGATTTTTTTAGAATTTCTGTCAAAAGACTTTCTGAGAGTGTCCTGTTCTACGTTTTTCTCTCTCTCTTTTTTTTTTTTTTTTTTCCCCTAATATATGACCTATATAGTCTTTACTGCAAGTTAAACTGTGGGGGTTTTTTATTTTCTTTCTCATGAACAACTCATAACAATCAATCATTGTCTTTCAATCCTCCATATCCAGGAAGATTTATCAAGTCTTATCCTGCCTGGACTAAAAGAAACCCTATTTCTCCAATCTTCCCTCATGGATAATGTGTTCTCAGCCCTATTCTCTTCCTTGCTGTTTTCTGATATATTTCTTCAGAGTAACTACATGTGTCTGAGCACTGAAGACTGCTCTCACTGTTCCAGCTGCATTCTCCATGGAAAAAAAAAAGGAAAATGATCCCCACCCATATCTTACCTGAAAAATTGCTGACAACACAAGATTTTTGCTTTCCGTTCTTTACAGTAATGCTGCACTGTTGACTCACAGGTCATTTCTAATGCACTTAAACTTGCAGGTCCTTTTTCCTCATTTAACATTTTAAAGTGTTCATTTCTCCCTATGGTGCTTTGAACTTTCTTTATACATATTTGTTTATTTATTTAATTCTGGATTACATTATTATGACAGCTTTGAATTCTGAAATTTTTCTCCAGCCTTCTTTAACACTGACATAACCTGGTTTCATCCACAAATTTTATTAATTTAGTTTGTAATGGATATTTTAATTAAAATATTGAACAACAACAGAATTTAGTCTCTGAGGGAAACAGCTTGAAAGAAAATCTCTGCTACTGATAGCTATTCTTTGAGAAGAGTTTTTCAAGCAGCCACAAACAGTGTTTTTGGTTTGTTTTTTCATTGTCATGTGAACATTTCCCTCATTTTCCGTTGGGTAAAGTCTTACTCAAGTTACAGCAAAATTATTTTTCCTAAATTCATTCTTCATATTCCAGTTATCCTGTCCAAGAAGATAAGCTTGGATTGAAATAGTTGGTGCTTGAAAAACCCATAATGGCTCTTTTTATTATTCTTCAGGTGCTTGTAAGTTCATCATTTACACATCTTTTCCATTTCTCAGTAGTCCACAGTTAAGAAAGTGTTCTGTTTTCTTTGGATTCCCCATTATCCCTCTTTTAAAGATAGGTAGTTTCTTGTATCCTTGACTATCCCCATCTAATATGACTTCTTATATATAACCACTGATGCTACAAATAAAATACTCCTTTTTGAACTTGAAGGTAAGTTTAATTAGACTGTGAGCACTCTAGTCTATAAATCCATTGAGGAATATTAGCTATTGTGTCATAACTACTAAAATTCAGGTCTTAGTCTTGCAAATAGTTTAGAAAGTTTAAAAGCAGCTTGGAGGAATCACCATCATAAAACTATGCTTACAGCTACACTAGTGGTGTTTGAAAATAACAAAAGCCTGTTTCACTGAGGTCAGCAGAACACATTTAAAGCTAAGGTTTTTTTGCAGTTCTTTGAAAGCATTCAGCTTTTCATTCCTTGAAATGTTTTCTAATTGCATTATCTTCTAAGGTAGGGAGCAAAAGCAATAGCTCAATAATGTAGTCTTTCAGGAAGAATCTTGAGTGCCTAGAAGAGGATGATGATGCCCAGGTGAACAGATTAATTCTTATTAATTCTTAGTTATTTGGAACATGTTCATATTTTACATGCACCAGAAGCACTTAGCATGTGTAAATTTTGCTGAGAGCTTTGCATTCAGATCAGGTAAACTTCCAGACAAATACACTCATGAATACAGAAGTAATTACTGAGCTCTGAGGACACATTGCAATGACATTATCATTTGTCAGCAGGATACCAGTGACTGCTGTCATGGAAAATTTACAATAGCATCATTGTTAAATAGTCTGTTTACCAGTTTCTTAATGACCTGCAGCAAACAATGATTTGAACTACTTTATGAAGTTCAGCATGGCAGGCTGCAGTTATGCTGAATGTATTTTCATAGGTTAATGCTATTAAGTTAGAATCAACAGCAGCTGTCATGTTGTATGCAACCAAATCATCTGTGAGTAGGTTTAGGTGGCACTTATTTCTGTGAGAATGCTGTAGGTTAGAGTTACCAAGATAGTTTTAAAATATGTACTTGAACTGCAAGTAGCTCGCTATCTGTGCTAGCATGAAGCATAGGGAGGGCTCTGATAATCATCTCACAGGTTAGAAAAAGCAGGATTTACTAAGCCAAAGAGATTTTCCTGACCATCCAGCCCAGATCAGAATTTTCCTGGATAGCTGTGTAGACAAATCAAGACGTGCATGGGTTTCTTTGTAATTAAAGCCAAAGAGAAACAGTGAAAAGTACTAGGAAGTTTTAAAAACAATTATTTTCTTAGATTTCTCTGGCAGTTATTAACAGTTCAGAGTTTGGAACTTCTTTATGATTTGATCTGTAATCAGATGTTTCTGGAAAGGTTTAATTAAACCTAATAATTGAAAAAATATACAGATTCTGATGATGTTTGACAAATATTACCTGTATTAAATATTTGTGAGAATTCTTTACCTGTGATGTCAAACAGGTTTCATTAGATTTAAGACTGTTATTGAGTTCACCTCATAAGAAGAAAACGTTCTTGGAAAGGTCAGTGTGAATCATATTAGTGTATTTTTCTTTATCACATACAATAAAAAATATTGGGCGATTTAACTTGTGAGTGAAAAAAAACCAAACCATAAAGAGAGGCTTCTTAAAATGGGGGAGAGTGGGGGTGGGGGTGTCCATTGTGGCAGCTTTCTTTGAGAAATATCCACCTGCTGTATCCTAGGGCCCTCCATGACTGCAGCATGGAATCTCCCCCACCATGATCTTCACTGTGGGCTGCAGGGGAACCTCTGCTCCACTGCCTGGAGCATCTTCTCTCCTCCTTCTTCAGTCACCTTGGTGTTTACACGACTGTTTCTCTTGGTTCTTTTCTTCACCCCTCACACTGCCATGAAGTCTTTGACCTTTCTTTAAATACACTTTCCCAGAGGCCTCACCATCTTGGTTGGAGGGCTCAGCTGTGCCTTGCAGTGGGGCCATTGGAGCTGGCTGGAAGCAGGCAGAACAGGTCTGTCCCTGCAGCAGCCCCTGCAGCCGTCCAGGAACTGGGAGCCAGCAGCAGGAGGAAGGCACAGACAGCATCAGGAGCCACACCATCAGGTACAAAATGGGTGTTGGTAACTCCTCTGTGTGTGTCTGTGCCTGCCTGTCTGGTGGTGGCAGCTACAAGCTCTCAGCTGATGACTTAAGGACACACAGAGAATGTTAAAAAGAAAACCCCTCAGAAAACTTTTGAAGGGACTTGTGCTTTTGCACAAGTTTGAGTACTGACAGGAACACACAAGAGTTTCATGAAACAGTACAGTAATAATGTTATTAATTTTAAAATCTGTCATTTTATGTTATGTCATGTTACTAGAAAGGCTGTCAGGGAATCTTGCTGGCTGTTCTTCAGTCCTTTCATTTTGTAATTAAGGGTCTGTTAGACTGTGTATGTAGGTTGTACTAACTTCAGCCGCTACAATATCTGAATCCCTCTTCATATCTTCATTATATTCATTGGGTTTTCTACCCTTTTTAAAATTCTTTTGTAGATTTCATTAGATTATACAGAACAAATTGGTTTGGAAGGAAACCGATCCTAAAGAAAATGTCTTTGCATTTATTATGAACAACTGCTGATACCCGTGTGCACCACATGGGATGTCCCCCCCTTTCCATCCATTAGGGGTTGCCCTGCAGCACTGAGGGACACAGGAGCACTGATCACTGGGGATTTACAGGCTTAGTGTCTTGTGACATTTTGCAATTTAGGCTGCAGTATATAGCCCCATAAGGAGAAACAGCAGCTCTAGAGAAAGGATGCTTGATTGGTCCTTTAAATAAATATTATATCTATTCAAGGGCACTTAATGTAGCAGAATATTAAAAATTCCATGTTTCCTAATGTTATTGACCAATGCATCATTGTAGCCTATTTATCAGGTCTCTGTTTCAATAAAGGTTCTTGTAGATAAAGATGGTATGAAGTTTGCCACCAGATATTTACTCACTTGAGTAATGACTACACTCTGAATCACAATTACATGGAAAATGTTCAAAGTAATAATGTAATGACATTTGATGATAATGTATATCTAAAAAGGAATAAATTTTAAATCACAAGTTCACCTTCAATTCCTTGATTTTTACAATTCTAAGTGCTTGATTTTATTATTTTAGATGCCTATATTGTAGGGCTCTTCTTTTGGAGTGTGACACTTAAAACGAAGTTAAAAAGCTGCTCTGACAGAGTACCTACTGACTGTCAAACTGAGGAAAATTGTTTCTCAAGCCTTGGTATTGCTTACTTCAAAGTTATGTTAAAATCTGTACTTGTCTTCTTACTTTATTCATAATGGTCAGTGCCTTCTGAACACACTCATATCTGCCTGTATAGAAAAATAGTTCTTTCACTGTTATCCAAAACAACACGATTAAAGTTTAACTAAAAAAAAAGAAGAAAAAAGAGCAAAATATTTCTTGAGCTCTAAAGGAACCAGGAAACTTCTTAGCTTAAATTATAAGCATGTTTATCTTTAAGAATGAGAGTTGACATAACAAATGTTTCTTTTTAAACGTGAAGAAGTGTGTTTCTATAGCAAGTTACTTGAAAAGTGACAGTGTCTGCTAAGAGAACACTCAAAAAACAGTAAGTTCTCAAAGAAAAAAAATTGGAGCCTCTTTACTGAAGGTGAAATTTGCTCTGTTGAGAGAAACTTATGCAAAGGTTTGAAAAATCCTTTTTTGTAGAATAAGGTGAGCCCTGATAAAACTAAAGGAGGAGATTTTGCAGGAGGAAGTCTGAGTAAGGAAACAGTGCACTTACTGGAGGAAATTAAGAGATTTGTTATGGAGCAGAGGAGGGAATAATGAGAACACTTGAAAACTTGTAATACATGCTTAGTTAATCTAGGTTAAGAAAAAAACACAACTAACTGATTATGGAATATTTTAATAAATAACGCTTTATTAAATACAGCCAAGATTTAGGAACTGAGGAAATAGGTATATTTAGCTTTTTTAGTAAGATAATTATGCAATTTACTTTCAATCTTCAGGCTTTAATATGACTTATCACCCCATATCTGGATACCTGCATACCTGGCTTGAGTGTCCAGTTTAAAATACATGATGTGAAAGTTGAAGGCTCTTTCAGAAGTCCTGCATCAAGCAACATTCTCTCTAATTGTTCTCCCACTAACACATAGTTAACCTTTGAGGTCTATGAAGGAACAAATACATTGAGCTAATTCTGAACCTAAACATGTAGTCTAATTGCAAAACAAGAAGTCTTGCAATGTGCCAGACTTACCAGAAAAACAATAGAAAATGTCTGCAAGGGCATCAGTTTCAATCTTTAGCTGTTTTGCATGAAACTGAAATTGCTGCATTGCTACCTTAATTAGCTCTAGAAGAGTTCAGTAGTGACAGAGAGGAAATAAATGTTAATGTATAGCTATCTTATATATGCAAAACAACTGAAAACTATAGTAAACTGGAAAGGAGACTGATGGTCAGATAAAATTTCAAGGAAATTGGTAGTATGTTTTTTCGTTTGTTTTCTTTTTTTTCAAGTGCTAGTTTTCATAGTTGTTCTTTGGCTTTTAAACTTATAAAAAGTTGGGTGAGCTTTTTAGCAAAAAAAAAAAAAAAAAAAAATTCTCAAGAGTTTAGACCTATTTCCTTAGGCAGAAGAAGAAAGAAATCTTGTAAAAATTCCATGGTCTGAATTAAAAGATATTTGAAGTTGCTCTTGTTATTAATGTTAAAGAGTTCTGAGATTCCTTCAGGTACTGTATGCATGAAGAAAACAGATTTTCTTGCAGTGGATGTTCCACTGAAAAGCTTTATAATAGGAAAAAAATTTTCAAAATAGGAAACAGAGAAGTGGGAGCTGGCTGAGAAGGATGGCAGTAAACACAGCCAAGATATATTTAGACATGCTTCAATGCTTTCCAAATGGTCAAGGCTTACTGCATTTGTTTTAGGTTTTTCTTCTTGACACTATATGAATCCCCAAAGTGTCAGTGCATCAAAGCCACCTATCAGTAAGTGCTAACAGGCATTTAAGAAATTACAATATGTAAGGTTGAAAGGCTGACTGTGTATTGTGTTGTCAGATGCAGAACCTGGGCCAACCATACAATTTAAATATGAATTACATATAGTGCATGTCCCCAGTACTTACACAATAAGTTCTTTATCCTCTAAAATGATCTATCTATCTGTATATAAATTCATATACAAATAATTCTACAATCTCTGAAGAACTTCTCAAAGTTAATATAATGAAGAATGGTTTGCCATGTTTCTAAGAATGAGATACTGACATAATGTGAAATATGAGGACCACTGTGATGGTGAGATGGACCATTGTGATAGCTTACAGCAGTAAAAGGGTCAAACACTGTATTTGTGTAGCCAAAGAGCAATCTGTGAAAATCAATGGCAAAATCTGACTGATTGAGTGATGTGGTTTGACCTCTACTCAGAGTCTCAGTGAACATTTAGACACATTTATCGTGGTTTATGGCTCATATGTTTTGAATGCAGGTGTAAAATTAAGCTTCAATTTTGTGTTTATTGTGTGTTATCAAAATAACTCTTTTTATGGAGCCCAGCACTGACTTTCATCTCTAACTTGTACCTTGTGGACTGTGCTCTTGTCTCAGTGAATAAAAGTTCATGATCAGAACTTATATTTGCAGCTTCCTGCTCAAAAGGAAGTTTCCTTGTTTTCAGGAAGTTAATGAGTTTGAAGTGAAAAGGAATTCTCCACTGAACATTTTCTCCCATTTCATGAGTTTTTCAGAAGCTTCATCTTTTGGATTGTCAGTAGGCAAGAACCTCAAAAAAGTGAACAGACTTTGAAGAAAGAGACATATGTGCAAAATCACTGTCTTCTTTTTATTCTTGTACTTCTGTGTAAAACATCCAGGGGTAAGATGAGGTGTTTCAGTGACAAATGTCTATTTTTCTAGAAAAGTCTTTTTACCTCTAAAATTACTGTAAGTCTTATAGATGTATAGACAAAAGATGCCATACAGAGGAGATATAGACACAAAATTTAATATTCATATATATGAATTTTACATAGATATTCCTAGGCAAATATGGATATGTTACAATAATTTATAAATCTAGGCTTGTCACATGTTGTAGCTCTAATGCTGATGGTATCGTTCCTCTGAAATGATGTTATGCTTGATAACACAACAAAATTGAAACTGGAGCTGAAGAAGGCTATGATTTGGGTCTCTGACTGAAACGAGAGTGTCAGGTAATCTGACATGTCCTTTGCATTGCTCTTTTTTTTCCCCCCCTGAGCTACTCTACGTTTCCTCTAGTCTAAGAAACTAATCTCATATAAATAGTTCCAAAGTCAAAACATTTTTACGTAGTGGGGATACTAACATTTCAGAAATGTTGTTTTTTAGGTTTGTTTTTTTTTTTAGTTATTAACACATATTTTGTTGTTGGGTCAGAAGAAGACTATGAGGCACAGAATGACTGTTATCTGTAAAATCTGTAAGGAAGAGAGATGTATGAAATTAACTAATGCAAACTCACCTTTACCAGGAGAAAAAAAGATAAGCTGGTTTCTAGGGTGGTACTGAACAATAACTGCTGAATAGTACTTCTTAAAAATTTAATTGTGCCTGTATTTTAATCTGTGCATAAGCCTGAAATTAATGCTGTTTACTTATAAGTGGTGAGACTTATAGGCATCACTGGTTCAAAGGTGTTGTGAGGATAAGCAATATCTCTGGGTAGAAAGTTAGGTTTAGTAAAAGTGTAAGTTTTTAGTAAAGGTTTATTAAATTTTCTTTAAACAACACATATCACTTACAGAAGATTTTCTGTTTAGTTCCTGGTGCCTCACCACAGGAAAAGTTTTTGGTTTTCCCTCTTGTGAACACTGCCCAGGAATGATGAACCAATTATATTAAGTTAATGTCAAATGCTACTATAACTTAGCTGTTAGGATACAAAGTAGTTTATTGAATATTTCCATCTAGTACATATTCTTTTTATAAATAAACTTGATCATGAGCCTACTGATATATTGTAGTTATAAATTTATTAGAAAATACAGCAAGAAAGTAATAAAAGCTATCAAGAGGTAATCACTGTCAACAAATTTCATTAGTAAAAAGATAAAATTTCACACAGTCTTATTGTTTTCTTAAAGAGATTTTGATTATTCCAGGAGGCCAAAACTGACTGATGGAAGATGGGCTCTAATAATTTAAAAACAGAATGAAAAACCTTTGCTCTGACTGGTGGAGAATGGAAAGTTTTCCATACATGTTGATTTTATAGATATCTTGATTCACAAGCAAAACAGCCAGCACACGACACAATAAACTGTAAGTAACACAGACAGATTATAGAATCATAGAATGGTTTGGGTTGGAAGGTACCTTAAAGATGCCCTCTTCAAGTTTTAATCCATTGCCCCTTTTCCTCTCACTACATGCCCATGCAAAAAGTCCTACCTGAGCCTCAAATGATGGAAGAATGCCAGGATTTTTTAGTTGCTTTTTAGGAAAATGAATTTATTTAGCACTACCAGGAAAATGAAATAAGTACTGGAAGCATACAAAACCAGTCTGCTGGAAAGGAGGTGGATGCTGATTTAAGTTTCCAGTACAGACTGGATGGATGAGAATTATAAATCAGAGACAGTGTCACTGTCTCACCTGAGCTACCACTGCAGCTAGCAGTAGTTAATGAGGCAATTTTAAGTATTCTGGAAATGCAAAACAGGATAGAAACTTTATTTTAGAATTTTCCTGAAGGCTCAGGCACCTGCTCTACTCTGTTTTCTTCATGGCGCTGCCAACAGGCCACATTATAGAAACACCATTGTTTTGATGAATTGCTTATTGTCCTGATGAGAGTGCATACTACTCCTGTTCTGTAAGATGACTAGAAAATGAGCAGTTTTTAAAATCCATCCAGATATCTCTATTTTAAAATCTTCTGGAAATCAATTTAGCTACACCAGAGTTTCATGGGGAAATGTGAAAACAACGCTTACACTGAGCAAAGCTTGCAAGGAGCA